>NC_025704.1:20744063-20758651 GCF_000633955.1 Camelina sativa
TTTTTTTTTTTTTTTTTTTTTTTTTTAGCTGCGTAGGAACGAGAACAAACGAAATCGATTTTGGTCTTTATTGGTTGAGATGGTTTGTGTTATGTACATTTTTGTACAGCTCTGTCAACAGCAATGGTTTTGTGCTCTCAGGGTATTATGAATGGCCAGATGACTGTCGGTGACTTGGTCAGTGCACCCTTTGTTTTTTCCTCTCTGTTGGTATTTTATGTTTCTCTGCACTATTCTTGCAAACTGTTTTCTGATATGATTTTGTATGTTTGGTGATGCAGGTTATGGTGAATGGACTTCTCTTTCAGTTGTTTAGATGGAATTTCCTTCGTCGTACCGGCAGGAAAAAGTGTGGCAATTGTTGGTACTAGCGAGAGCGGTATTTCCTAAACCTCATCTGTTTAAGCAAGCATCAAAGTAATTGTTTATTAACCTGTTATACCGTTGAAATTTATGCTTTGTTCAATGACAGGCAAGTCAACAATTCTTAGAATGCTATTTAGATTCTTCGACACAGATTCCGGAAATGTAAGCATTTTTTTTTGTTTGTAAAGTATTGGGATCGTTTGGAAGCATTGTTGCAACAAAAGTAAACCCTGCTGCAGAGAATTTCACTGAAGAAAAAGCTTGTCTAGATAACATCGTTTTCATATTGGTTAACAGGTAAGGATTGACGGGCAAGATATAAAGGAAGTGAGACTAGATAGCCTCCGAAGCTCCATAGGAGTTGTGCCGCAAGACACTGTAAGTTGGCATTTAGTATATCTTCTCTGTCTTTCTTTACTTCTCATCGTAAGCTTTTCTTTGTATCCAACACTATGACCTGCATTCATTGCTTTCTCGCCTTTATGTTCATACAAGACATTAGATTGTTTTACCACGTTTCTTCTCTTTTTTTTGTATTATCATCATTGTTAGCTTTCTATTTATGTAGAACACTCCATGTTTTTTTTTTTTTTCAAAGATAACCTCTATTGCACTGCAGGGGCTCTTTAATGATACAATATTTCACAACATACATTATGGACGTCTTTCAGCTACAGAAGAAGAGGTACTGGCTAAATTATACTTGGTGCTAGCGTCAAGTTAAATATCAATGATCCTGATTCTATCACATATTTCAATCCAGGTGTATGAGGCTGCTCGTCGTGCTGCAATTCATGAAACTATTAGTAATTTCCCGGATAAATATTCAACGATAGTTGGGGAAAGGGGCCTCAAGGTCAGTATCTTGATGTTATATTTGGAATGTTTTCGATAGATCAGTATATGCCATATGATTCCAGTGGCAAGTTGAAGTTTGCATGATAGAGATATGAGGAGTTAGTCCCCCGTCTCAATAAGACACCAAGTCAAAGTTCATTATGATTCAATAAACTTAGTTTCACAGAAGTGTAACAATCACGAGAAAGAAAGCTTAGCTGATTAAGGTTTTCTATATAATTGCGAAGAGTAACAATGATGAGTGACTATCCAGAGTTTAAGTATATATATATGGGGTTTTACTGGTCGTGATAACCATGGATTGATTTTGTGGACAGTTGAGCGGTGGAGAGAAACAAAGAGTAGCACTTGCTCGGGCATTTCTGAAATCTCCTGCGATTCTGTAAGTAATCATCCACTTTATGAATATGATTAAGTAGGTGTTTAGTCTTCTCATACATAACAAATTTGAGGAACTCAAGAAGGCAACACATTCTAAAGCAAAACCTTTGAACAAAAAGGTACTACTGAAGTGGTGTATTTTAGTACTATTTACTTCATTTATCCCTCTCTCAATCTAACTTGGTTAAAATTTCACTAAGTGTTTGTTTTGTATTAGTGGATCTTATACAGGTTTGGAGATTGGATATCAAGGCTTGAACCAAGTGTTAAAGCTTCTAAGAGGAAACTCACGAGGATGATTCAAAGCTTGAGAAGTCGAGACTAAAGAAGAAGAAAAAGTAGCAAGCTATAGGAAAAGTTCTGACTAAGGGTAGCAAATTCAGTGATAGCAGTTTAAATTTTGGGATTCTAGACTTGTGTTATGTATGAACTGCTAGTTGGTTTATGAAATGATGTATTTCTTTAAGAATGTTTAATATCTGTAAATTGAATCAATGTTTTACAAATTAAGCTGGTTCCACCAAATGTAAATAGCCTCATACAATTGCATAACATAAGAGTCATAACATTGAATATTATAGCATCGGAAAAAACAATAGATCATAGCACATATAGAATTTTGTTTGATTTGCAACAGAGAAGGAGGGAATGAGATTTGTTTGGTTGTAATTAATAGAATTTATTGAGAAAATTTCAGTATAACTTGAACTATTTGGTGTAACTGTAATAGAACTATTAAAATAGATTTAAATATGCATCATGTGAAAACGAAAAAAATATAGATTTTTGGCGGTGGGATATTCATTTAAAATCAGGTATAGTCTAATAGTGTTTCATCAAGTGATAAAGATTCTATTAGTTAGTAACTAAACGTTGATCAATGCTACCAACGTACGTTTAAACCAGGTTCCTGCAAAGGAAACTGCAGTTTCAAGGATAGATACTACTAGTCAGAAAAATAGCAGGTATTGAAACTCACTTTACTCATGCATCACCATTCTAGAACTTTTCTATGTCTTGTTTTGAGTCCTAAATTTGTGTTCTTGTCCTGAAACAGACTTGCAAAATCAGATGGCATGGAGAGAAAAGATTTCAACTCTCATCGTTCTTCATCTTTTGTATCAAAAAGCAACGGGACAACAAAGAAACAGAAAGAGGTAACATGTTGATGACCATGACCATACCAAACTGTCTCCACCTTTTTCCTCTTATACAATAACGCGAGGGTTAACTCAAGATCTGTAGAGAGGATACACTTACAGGCCAAACCGAAGGTATTTACTCATGAGGAAGTTTCTAGCTTTTTAAGCCTCCTAAGAAAACCTTGTTGCAGTACTTTTCATTACTACTGTGTATGATCTCTGAGCATTACTGTCTAATATCAGGCTGAAGCAACAAATGCCAAAACTAGTATTTCCAGTTAGACTATAATATAAATTATTAATTAGCTGTTGGCCACAAGATTTATCACTATTAATTAGCATATACAAGGTTTTCATAACACAATGTTCATAAAAACTTGGGTTTCACCTCTTTTGCTTCATTTGACGTGATGACTTACTAAGTCTTCCTAATACTATAAAGAGTGTTTTATGTGAAAACAATAGTATGTATTAGAAAGTGATTAATTCTTGTATTGTTGATTAAACATGGTTCTTTAATAGTTCAATATGTAAAGAAATTCGTATAAACATTAATTATCCTTTTCATATTTTAAATATAAATGCAAATTTAAATATATATTTAGTTGTATCTAGTTGAACTGAGTATTATATATTTATGTTATCTAAATATTACTCTCTATAGTTAAAATGTAATTTTGTATGGTTATTATTCATTATCTCTCGGAAATATAATAAATAAATAAACAATTACGAATTACATAGGTTGTTATAGTAACATCTCTTACTTGTTCTAGTAACATCTCTTACTTGTTCCATTTCCGGTGAACAACAACGACAATATTAGCTAGGGTTGTATAAGAAGATATGTTGAAGATGATTACAAAATTACAATAATATTGTTCATTAAAACGGATTTATGGACCTACACTAAGCAAAAGAACGTTATGTACGTACACTAATCTCAAGAACATTATGTATGTATAAGTTCATATGTACGTACACGTTTATATGTACGTACACGTTCGATTTTAGGTTTAATGAACCCGAAATTACCAGAATATCCTCGTCTTCTACCTCTAACATACGACTGAAAACCCTAATTTCCCCTGCCTCACTTTATTTTTTCACGACTTATGTCTATTTTTTTGGTTTCACTTGTGGGGTTTTTACTCAACTATTATAGATTTTCGTCTCAACATCTGATTTCTAAATTAAAAACCTATAAAAAGTGAGTTATATAGATTTCCGAAACGATATCTTGCTCTTCCATGGATGAACCCAGAGGAAAGATTTCCGAAACTGAGTAGGAAAAAGACGTTTGCTCCGGCCGACAAACAGAACATGATTGATGAATCTGCTACAAACTTTATTACATGAACACCATTATTCGGAAGAACAGCAAACGTGTTTAGATCTTCCTCCAATAAGTCTATCGCAATGCTAGACTGTCTTTGCCAGCTCAAACAAATTCTGTTATTCTGGTAAGACTTTACAGCTGTCAATCTTGCTTACTAAATCTACCACGGACAAGAAGCCTACCACAACACAACGAAAACTATTTCAAAAAACAAACAAAGTATACCAAAAATATCTGTAACGAGAGAAGGCTGTCGCATAAATCTGTCGCAACAGACCATTAGTCTACCATAAATATCTTTTGGGTCATATTGACTGTTGAAGGTGTACGTCAAATATTTCTGATACACATATACGTCCACCGATAAGTGTACCAACACTACAACTAAGTGTACCATCTACGTCGACGGCAAAGTGTACCAGCACTACAACTAAGTGTACCAAAAATATCTGACGTACACCTTTAATCAGTCCACCTGTATAAATCTACTATCAAAGGCTCGGTAGACTAAGTCCCAGTTTCCAATGTTTTTTTTTCTAATGGCATTAACCGTAATTACGTTTTTTCCCAACACTAGTTTCAGGGGTAGTATAGGTACAGTGGTTTATTCTAGTAATTACAAACAGTTGTATGTTACTTTTGTAATAAGGAAGCTTTTATGCAATATTCTAGTAACTCTCCCTATACTTATTCATATTTGAGTGACATTTCATTGTAATAATCTCTAAATCTATGTCTACTTATTAAAAATGCTTCCCTTTTAATAGTATAAATTTCCTACGTGGCTTTTAATTACGATTTTATGTTTTGTAATTCTTTTTTCCTAATACATGGTTCTAATGGCAAATATATACTAATATTTTTGCAGCAGTTTTTGCTCAAAAATACTTTTTGGAAAGTTTTTACATTTCATGCATTGATTTTAACATTAGTTACCAAAATTTCAAAATTAATTATAGGTAAGACTTAAGAAAATAAAGAATTCTTTTCTACCTCATTCAAACAGAAATATATGATTTCCTTTCATTTTTATTTGAATTTATACTTAAATTATCTTAAATTATTCTATAATGCATTTAGTTAATAAAAATTGTAATTTTTACTGCATATGATGTAATACAAATTTTTAAAAACAGACATATATTACTCAATAGATGAATAAAAAAATACAGGTACAATATCCCACTTCGTCTAGAAAAATTGGGCAATAGTTCAGAGTCATATTATAAAAGAAACCAAAATGATTCATAATACAATTGAGTAAAAATCTTGATTTATCATGGATTCAAACTTAAAAAACTTTTATTTGGTTTATTCCGGTTCTTTATTTTAAATATTTTTAAAAAGTTAAATATTATAAATATTTAAAATTTTTAAAAAGTTAAACTTTATAAAATGTTAAAAATATTAATAATATTTAAACGTTTATGAAGTTTCAAATATTATAAATATTAAACTTTATAAGAAGTTTAAATATTATAAATATTTCAAATTTTAAAAAAGTTATAAGACCTTTAAAATATTAATAATATATTTAAACTTTTACGAAACTTCAAATATGAGAAATATTCAACCATTTTAAGAATTCCAAGTATTATAATATTTAAACTTTGTAAGAAGCACCAATCTTATAAAATGTAAATAGTTACAGCCTTAATAAATAACATATTAACTCAATCTAATATTTATAATACAAAACAATAAATATTAAAAATTAATATTATATAGTGCGAGTTAAAATATCTCGGGACGGGTTTTGTCGATATTTATATATATTGAAAATATCATTAATTTGGTGTTAAACGGGTAAAACATTATTTCATTATTTTGTTAACACTATCGGTATCCGAGAATAGACATATCTAATTAAATTGATTAATAAATATTATGTAAAAAATAAAGGGCAATTAACAAAAATAGCACAATTTTAAGTTTTTCTTCCACAATTAGCATATGTTTTCAAATGTTCCAAAACTAACACAAAAATTGTAATGTAATTCTAAAAACAATACAATTCTAATTAAAATCTCATCTTTATCTCTAAAGATAAGCTCGAAGCGTGACGAAGGAACGTTTCCACGAGCCAATTGAATCCTTACTCCCAAAAGACCTTGAAGCATCCCAGATCTCTTGCCAATCGATTCTCATCGTCGATCTGTCGTTGTCGTCGTGTTCTCACCGTCGTGTTTGCCTAACCCTTTCTCGGTTGATCGATTCATTTCTCTGTTGATCGATTCATTTCTCTGCTTTTCTCGCTGGGATCTGAAAATCAACATTCCATAGTTGATGGTGATGTTGATGGTGATGACCGGTCGAAGCTACTTGAGATCTCTCTTGTAACCTGAAGAATTCCATAGTTCAGTGGTTCAATCTACACTTGACTTGCTTCTAATGCTGATGTTGCGTCCTCTCTTCCTTCCCTTTGTAATTTTCTCGGTTCTGATGGTGATGACGACGGAGAGATTGAGAGTGAGATGATAGTTAAGGCACTTAAGATTAGGAGGAAAGTCACGAAGGAGATAATCAAAGAGTCTTTGGTGAAGAAAAGCATATTTGGGATAAGTATGCGACTAATGTGACTGATCGTTTGGGTAATTTCGTTGGTATTGTGATGATTGAAGCTGCGGCATTGAAGTGGCTGCCAAAATTTCAGAGCCCAAGTTCTATCTTTGTGTTAGGATGATTATAGAAGTCTCCAGTTTTGTGTCCTTGTAAGGTCAAGCTTCATTTTTTTGGTGCTACTTGTTAGTGTTTATTAGTGCCCATAAGGTGTTCGATAGTTGGCCTCTAAGAAAAAACAAATTAGTTTTTACTATAATTTGAGCATAATGAAGATTAATTTCATGATTAACTGAAATTATGTGGAATTGTTCTTGTTGCTTATTGATATGGTTTTGGAGCTGTGTTAAGCCTAGCATGCACCATCAAGCTTCTATCTTTGTTCTGTTAGATTTAGATGTTATCTAATGATAAATCTAAAGCATAGTTGCCATAGAATTTGAAGCTTGCCCAAATAACAGTGTCATATGTTTTTGTCTGCACTTTGTTTTAACAGTGACTGAGTTTCAGGAAGAAATATATGAAATTAAGGAAGAATTTTATCAAATTTGGGAAGGATTTTACAAAATTCAGGAAGAACTTTTTGAACTTCAGAATGACTTTCATAAAAACAATTTGGATTTCCTAATATCATAAAAAATGATAACATTACCCCTGGCTTATAGAGTAATCTACTAATATTTGACACATTGAAGCAAAAGACACAAAAATATAGAGTTACAAACACATTTATACGAATTTAGGGGGTTCAATACTATTGAGGATCAACACCTTGAAATTCAGGATGGTTTTCATAAACATAATGGTTTAAAGATTATATAAAGCTTCTTATTCCAATCAATATCTACAACAAGAGAACCAAGTTGATACATAAGGCAAAACATAAATAAAAGATTCAAAAACTCATTTCTTTAAATTTATGAAGAATTTCATAATGTTTAGGAGGTGTTTCATCATATTTAGGAAGATGTTCTTCAATTTTAGGAATGTTTTCCTAAATATTCAGAAATCCAAGAAAAAAGGTATGTTTGGTTTGCATTCTTCTCCTTGGACACAATCCGCCTACCAAATTTGGCCCACTCTTTTTGATTCCTTCCCCATGAACCACCTTCCTCGTTCTCTTCCTTTTCTCCTCCACCACTGCCGCCTAATCAGACCACACCACCGTTGTTTCCGTCCGTCAAGAACCATCGCCAAAGTCTCTTGTACCGTGTAGGAAGGTCTTCCTAATGTTTACGGATCCCTTGCTTCATGAATTTTAGACAAAGCTTAATTCAATCAATTTTCCTAGTACNACCAAATTTGGCCCACTCTTTTTGATTCCTTCCCCATGAACCACCTTCCTCGTTCTCTTCCTTTTCTCCTCCACCACTGCCGCCTAATCAGACCACACCACCGTTGTTTCCGTCCGTCAAGAACCATCGCCAAAGTCTCTTGTACCGTGTAGGAAGGTCTTCCTAATGTTTACGGATCCCTTCCTAAATTTTCAACAATGCTTCATGAATTTTCGACAAAGCTTAATTCAATCAATTTTCCTAGTACAATGTAATGTACTGTTTATTCATTCCCCACGAACCACTTTCCTCGTTCTCTTCCTTTTCTCCTCTACCACCGCCGCCTAACCAGACCACACCACCGTTGTTTCCGTCAAGAACCATCGCCAAATGTCTCTTGTACCGTGTAGGAAGGTCTTCCTAATGTTTACGGATCCCTTGCTTCATGAATTTTAGACAAAGCTTAATTCAATCAATTTTCCTAGTACAATGTAATGTACTGTTTATTCATTCCCCATGAACCACCTTCCTCGTTCAGCTTCTTCCCTGTACTAAGTTTCCCATCCATCATTTCTCCAATTGAGCCGTCAAAGTTTCAATCTTCTCATACGCATCTCCCAACGAAGCTGCTTCAAACTCTCCCTGCAAAACTTATGCAATTGGCAAAAACTGAATCTTATATCATCTTGAATCAAGCGTGAGCATGTCGAGAAGTGTAATAGTAGAAATAACATACCAAAACTCTATAATTGATACACCTCTTCTTCTTCCGCCGTTATCGTAACCTTCTCCGACGATAAAGTGGTGGAAGTCGATGATGATTCGAAAAACCAAATCGTTCTATTGTCTAAGGTTAAGGAGACCGTTACGACGAAGAAGAAGATACTCCGATCGATTATGGATTCGGCGAAAGCAGAGGAGTACGGTGAGTCTCTCTCAAAAATTGTTGAGGACGAAGGCGAAGAAAAAGCCAAAAAATAATAATAATTGTATAATTCCAGAAATAATAATATTTCTCTCTATTAATTACTCAGTATTAAGAAATGCTAGTTTTGGAACATTCCAGCATGTGTGCTAGTTTTGGAACAAAAACCCAAATGTGTACTATTCTAGGGTATTGCAGTATTGTATATGGTTTAAACTTTAAACCATAAAGTTAATAATTATTATATAACTATAACATATATAACCAACAAATATAATTTATAATTTAAATTTTTTAATTATAAATAATTTGTTCCGCGATGTACCGCGGGTCCTAATCTAGTTTGGCATTAAAAAGCAAACCTCCTTACCTTCGAAACTAGTAATAAACCACAATTTATGTCCTAGTCTAGTAAACTTCCCTTTTCTTGGGCTTGAGTTTTAATTATATAAAATAAAGTTTTACCTACCCCTTCATTGCTTTCCATACTTTTTACAAGTCATGTTGAAGATGAAACTTGTTACGAAAACATTTCTTGCTGTTCCAACAAAAAAAACAATCCTCCTGGTCCTGGATACATCACCGATTATTTGTACCACACATAAAAATAAAAACCATAACAAAATCACTAATGTAGACTAGAAAAAATTTCCAAATGAATAAGAGTAACGGTTAATTTGATGATACGAAAAACAAAAAACAATGCTATGCTATTATTCTATTAACATTTTAAAAATTGAAAATACGATAAAAAAATATAATAATACAAAAAACATACCAATATATGATAATCTGCCATAAAAAAAAGTATACAACATGTAAAAGAACATTTATGATTTGTTTTTCCAAAATCGGTTTAAATTAACCGAAATTGCTGGTTTGAAAACAGAACCGGTTTTGAAATTGAGACGAAAACTGACTCGTATCATTTTTATTTTTATTTTGTTTGTCGTCACCTCTTCTCATATCACTTAGGCCATCTATATTGGTAGAACAGTTTGAGTGTTCTTAGCCCAATAAATTGATAAATATATTGAACAATGCTCATAGAATACTTTTTTGTTCTTGATGTAGAACTGATTTTGGCTCAGTTCTAAGCTGATATGGCAAGCTGTGAATGGATACAATTTTTTGCAAACAATTTTTTACAAATTAAAAGAGTATTTGATTGAGAATATATGAAATAAATTTGGATATTAAACTACGTATTAATTAAATAAAATGTTTGTGTGCTTTAATTAAGTAATATACTTGTTTGTTTTTTTATTTTTAATATTTTTTTGTTTCATAAAAATTTGGTATTGTATTTTGAATTTTAGTAAAAGTTGTATAAGTTTGCATTTAAATATTATTTTTAAAGTTTTTACAAATGTAATATGTTTAAAATTATTATATTATTAAATATTATGATCTTAAACATGTTCTCCAGATAACAAACTATCTTAACAAAAATCTAAACTAATGATGTTACATTATCTTAACATAATATTTTTACTCTAAGACACAAAAGGGTTCTCCCAATAAAGATACCCTTATAAACTTCCTCTTCTCTCACATCACTTATAAACTTCAGAACACCTCGATCTCATCGAATCAAACCTACTCACTCCTGTCTCTCTTTATCGCTCAGGTTTTTTTTTTTTTTTTTTTTTTTTTNCTCTATTGTTCCCCATCTGTTCGTAATGAAAAATGCAGATGTAGTTTGGGTTGTTTTGAGGAGGTTTTTATATATCTGTTGATTGAGTATTCTCTGATGTTAGGCTGCGAAAAAATCGAAACTTGTGCGATTTCGTGGTTTGCTATGGTTCTTGTATGTGGTCTCTACATTGATCTCTTCTTGTTTCTGTTTAACTCTATCCTCGTATGTGAAAAATTTGAACTTTGTTTTGTGTGTTCTAATCAAATCATTAGAAAACAGCAGATTGGTTTTGGGTTCTTTTTTCATTCTTTAGATTGAGATTTCTTTGATGTTGTTCTGTAAATTTCTAGATATAGGGTTCTTTTTCTCCTCTTAGCTACTTGTTATGAGGTTCAGGTAATGAACTTATGTGAACTCTTGCTTTAGGTTTGGTCTGATTCTTAAATATTTGTTAATTTATATATTCTCATACGTGCCAAAATATAGATTGGATTGTCTGTTGAATTGAAACTCATCATCATTGGTCTTACAATGTTTAGACATTTCTCGGATTTTAGGTTCTTGACTTGTTGTTTTACACTTTTGCATAGGAAAAATTAGAAAGGTTGTGAGAATGGCGGCAACAGCAGCTTCAAGCTTGCAAATTGCTACAAGAAGGCCGAGCATTTCTTCGCCTTGCAAAGTTCTTAAAGCAGGGACCTACATTGTCGGTGCCAATCCTGGAAACGCTTCATGGGATAAACTTAGCTGCACTGGCCATTTATCGAACCTTGGATGTTTGAAAAACCACAGTGCTGTTCCAACTTCTAAAAGACCCTTTTGTTTTTCCACAAAGGCGATGTCCGAGTCCAGTGAAAATAAGGCTCCTGCAGGGCTTCCAATTGATTTGAGAGGTTGGCATATTTTTTTTTTTTGTAGTCATCTTAATCATCCTGTTTTTAGCATTACTATGTTACTAAGATGCTATTACAAATTGGGATATTTGAACTAAGCAAGTTTAAATAATACAGGGAAAAGGGCTTTCATTGCTGGTATAGCTGATGATAATGGATATGGTTGGGCCATAGCGAAATCACTTGCTGCTGCTGGAGCTGAAATATTGGTTGGGACATGGGTTCCTGTAAGTGATTTCCATAATCCTTTTTGTAGTCTATTGCTTTTGTTTTTCAGCTGCTTTTAGTTTAGCTCCATTACTAATTATACTCACCTTTGAGCGGACTACTAGGCACTTAATATTTTTGAGACAAGCCTGAGACGTGGAAAGTTCGACCAGTCACGAGTGTAAGGACTTACAAATTGTTGTAAAGGCATGCATATTTGATATAATGGGACATTAATTTTTCATCCATCTATATTCAGGTTGCCAGACGGATCTCTGATGGAGATTAAGAAGGTTTATGCTTTGGATGCTGTGTTTGACAATCCTGAAGATGTGCCTGAAGATGTAAGGGGATTAAGTGCATAGCTTTCTCATCATATGGAGCCGTTAATATCAGTATTACTTCTTAAGTTCCCTACCTACTGTATGATTCATTTTCAGGTGAAAACGAATAAGCGATATGCAGGATCATCAAACTGGACCGTACAGGTATAGATTAGAGATACACAATTGCTCCTTGATTTTACATTTTAAACATGCCAGCAATGTTTTTTACTTGTCCATAAAAAAGTATGATCACATCTAAAGCAAGTTAAGTGTATGTTACTCATTAGTGGCTGCGGCTTGTTACCTCATCTGGTTGTTGTTGCTTAATTCAGGAAGCTGCTGAATGTGTGAAAAAAGATTTTGGAAGCATCGACATTCTTGTCCATTCCCTTGCAAATGGGCCAGAGGTAGAGAACTTACACGTTCTATTGATTAATTGACTACAGTAAGTGCATTGTGTACAACTTGTATCCTAATGACTGCACCTGAGGTTTAGGTTAGCAAACCTCTTCTGGAGACATCGAGGAAAGGCTATCTCGCTGCTATCTCTGCTTCAAGTTACTCCTTTGTTTCCTTGCTCAGGCATTTTCTGCCAATCATGAACCCAGGCACGTAACATAGTTTGTATGGCTCTCATTCTTAATACTTTATGTCTTCTAATTTGTTTCTCTATGATGATTCAGGAGGTGCTTCAATATCTCTTACTTACATTGCCTCTGAGAGGATCATTCCTGGGTAAGAGTTATACTGGGCTTCACTGCTTCTGCATATAATATTCAAGAAAACATGCTAAATAATGCGCACACACAACACAACAATGGCCACAGGCCACTGAGTTTCATTTCTCATAGGCTCACAAGTATCTATTCCATTCTGTGCAGGTATGGTGGAGGAATGAGTTCTGCCAAAGCCGCACTAGAGAGTGATACACGAGTAAGTTTGCAATTCTGTTTAGAATAGTATTCATAAACTAAAAAAGAGATGCGTCTTAGTCCAAACTACGTGTTCAACATAGGTGCTTGCATATGAAGCTGGAAGGAAACAAAACGTTAGGGTCAACACCATCTCTGCAGGTAGTTCATCTTTCACTCTTGCAAGCTAGTCGTACAAAATATTCAGGCGCTGTGATAATAACAGATTACTACTGTTTGGGTTTCAGGTCCTTTGGGAAGCCGAGCAGCAAAAGCGATCGGGTTCATAGACACCATGATTGAGTATTCCTACAATAATGGGCCTATCCAGAAAACACTGACCGCCGGTTCTTTTCCTTAAAACCGACATTCTCTTGGGCATTTTAATTTTTTTTTTCATTTTCTTTTTCTTATTTTCTTCGGTTTATAAATGGCTATGATGCAGATGAAGTCGGTAATGCAGCAGCCTTCTTGGCATCGCCACTGGCCTCGGCAATAACAGGTGCAACCATCTATGTGGACAATGGCTTGAATGCAATGGGCGTTGCACTGGACAGCCCGGTTTTTAGAGACCTCAACAGCAAAAATTAGTGTCTTGATCGACGACTGAACTTGACAAATTCCATTCCGTGAGCTTGCTTGTTTTTCTTTATGAGTAGTATGTACGGGCATAATAAAACATTGATATGTGGCATTCAATTTCCTTAAAAATCAAATGTTTTTATTAGAAAAATTATTCAGATGTTATAGAAAAGTATGAATATTGCCGATATATTATACATTTTCTAAAAATTGTTCTTATATTTAGTGTCTGGATGTGTTACAATTAATACCCTGAGTTTATTTTTTTATTTTAATTATGAAAATATTAAGGAAATACACATGAGCAAATTAAAATATACAGTACATCATTTCTTTATATTCAGTGTCACTATTGACAGTTTTTTTCCCAAACATCAATAATTTCTACTTTATATCAAAAGATATAGAAACTAAAAGGTTTTTACTATTCACAAACCCAAAAAAACCCCCTCTCTCTTGGCGGTGATTAATTCTGCCGGCGATACTCTGTCTTTCTCTCCTCTTAAACTGTCATCTCTTGCTCTCTCTCTCTTAATCTGTCATCTCTCTCTCTCAATCTTAAGCTGTCCTCTCTCTCTCTCTCTCTATCTTAAGTTGTCCTCTCTCTCTCTCTCTATCTTAAGCTGTCCTCTCTCTCTCTCTTAAGCTGTCCTCTCTCTCTCTCTCTTAAGCTGTCCTCTCTCTCTCTCTCTCTCTCTCTCTCTCTCTCTCTCTCTCTTGTTCGTTTTTGTCTACAGTCTTGTTTGATTATCGCTAAAACGAAAGACCTCAACGATTCATATGACGGCAGAGTTATAATGCTTCGTGGCTGACTTATCACAAAAACTATTTTGAAAGTAAACGAATGATTTATATTGCTTCATGGCTGCGTTATAATGCTTACAAGAAAACGAATGGTCTCGTCGATTTATATGACGGATGAGTTATAATGCTTCATGGTTGACTTATCACAAGAAATAATCTGAGAGTAAACGACTGATTTATATTGCTTCAAGGCTAAGTTATAATGCTTCAGAGAAAACGAAAGGTCTCATCGATTCATATGGCGGCTGAATTATAATGCTTTGTGGCTGACTTATCACTTAACCCAATGCAACTAACTAATTATAAGAGTTTGAGATGGATTTGGAGAGTTTAAAAAACACATATACCCATTTTGTCTCAAAACAGGCTAAAACCAAGAAAA
>NC_025704.1:20760432-20762860 GCF_000633955.1 Camelina sativa
ACACTACAAGAAAACAGTCGATTAGCGACTACAAGTAGCGACTACATTTGTAGTCGCCAAAAATAACGACCAGATAGTGACCACTTTGCGACTATGTTGTGACTACAGTAATTTAGTCGCCAAACAGTCACTACTTTACCGACCACATTAGATAGTCGTAATATAGTCGTCAATTTAGCGACTATTCTACGACTCATTCAGCGAGTCGTTAAATAGTCACCCCGTAGTCGCCAAATAGTCAAAAAAGACAGCTAAAAAACGTGTTTTTTCTGTGGGGGCCAACTGATATTGAGTAGTCGCCTATTAGTGGCATAGGTGTAGTCTTTAAAAACAAATTGCATCCATTTGTCATCTTATTCCAACACAATTGTATTTTCTTCCCCCAAAAAAAAAATGTAGATAAAAAAAAAATTTGACTTTATAAAAACTTTTATTTTCTCCAAAAAAAAAAATATATAGTTCTTAAAAAAAACACAATATATATATATATATATATATAATGGCGGGAAATTTTTCATTAGAATTCGAATTAGTGGGGTTGGACCAATTCTCGTTTGGAAGTAGCCAAGATACAGTTCAGAAAAATGGCGGTAAGTTTTTCTGTCCATGTAGTGTGTGCAGGAACAATAGATGTCTCTCGGGTAGAAGAGTTATGATGCATCCGTTCGATGCATTTAAACGATCGTTAAGTAGCTGTCATACGAAAGAACATGTCGGCAATATAGAAGGGAAAGTAGAAGAAGACATATGTTTTAAGAAGCCTATCATTTTCTTACTTTTATTCACAAACAATATTTGCATAGGATTTGGACTTATGAATATGCTCTATTTAAAGCATCTATATAGGTTATATATAGAATCTTTTCCTTATTTCTTTTTTTGTTTCAATATTCATTAAGGATTAATAAGTACTAAAATAATTTATGTGAAGATTTATTATTATAATTAAGATAGAAATTATAATAATAAAATTAATTTATTGTTTTTAAAAAAATTATAATTACAAATTCTTTTAATTGTTATTATAATTAAGATAGAAATTATATATAGAATAATATATTATAAACTCTAATCTTAAACTTATAAATTAATTCTTAATCTTAGAAATTATTGAATTTAGAAATTATTGAACTTAGAAATTATTTAATTTAGTTATTTTTTAATCTTAAACTTATAAATTAATTCTTAATCTTATTAATTATAAATTATAATTCTTTTTGTTTAAGATCATTGCATTAATTTAGGTCCAAATCTAGGTTAATTACCCAATTTAGGCCCAAATCCATTAACATTCTCTTAAACAAAAAACCCTAATCTTCTTCTTATCTCTTCTCATTCGAGACAAACCCTAAAGCCGCAATCGACACTCTCTCTTCTCAATCTCTCTTCTCAATCGTCTTTCTCTTCTCAATCTCTCTTCTAAATCGACACTCTCTCTTCTCAATCTCTCTTCTCAGTCTCTNATTTGGAGAGTTTAAAAAACACTTATACTCATTTTGTCTCAAAACAGGCAAAAACCAAGAAAACATTGCTTACAAGCTATAAACAACTTTGTTAGTGTTTCTAGGGTTTAAATGTTTCTTAATCCAATGCAACTAACTAATTATAAGAGTTTGAGATGGATTTGAAGAGTTTAAAAAACACATATACCCATTTTGTCCTAAAATAGGCTATAACTGAGAAAACATTGCTTATGAGCTGTAAACACACTACAAGAAAACAGTCGATTAGCGACTACAAGTAGCGACTACATTTGTCTTCCTCTCCTCTTAAACTGTCATCTCTTGCTCTCTCTCTCTTAATCTGTCATCTCTCTCTCTCAATCTTAAGCTGTCCTCTCTCTCTCTCTCTCTATCTTAAGTTGTCCTCTCTCTCTCTCTCTATCTTAAGCTGTCCTCTCTCTCTCTCTCTTAAGCTGTCCTCTCTCTCTCTCTCTCTCTCTCTCTCTCTCTCTCTCTCTTGTTCGTTTTTGTCTACAGTCTTGTTTGATTATCGCTAAAACGAAAGACCTCAACGATTCATATGACGGCAGAGTTATAATGCTTCGTGGCTGACTTATCACAAAAACTATTTTGAAAGTAAACGAATGATTTATATTGCTTCATGGCTGCGTTATAATGCTTACAAGAAAACGAATGGTCTCGTCGATTTATATGACGGATGAGTTATAATGCTTCATGGTTGACTTATCACAAGAAATAATCTGAGAGTAAACGACTGATTTATATTGCTTCAAGGCTAAGTTATAATGCTTCAGAGAAAACGAAAGGTCTCATCGATTCATATGGCGGCTGAATTATAATGCTTCGTGGCTGACTTATCACTTAACCCAATGCAACTAACTAATTATAAGAGTTTGAGATGGATTTGGAGAGTTTAAAAAACACATATACCCATTTTGTCTCAAAACAGGCTAAAACCAAGAAAA
>NC_025704.1:20766158-20772985 GCF_000633955.1 Camelina sativa
CCCATTTTGCCACGACATTCAACGGAATCCCAGATCCGGGACTATCCTCCGCCTCAACAACTATTTCAGGGCTCCGTTACTCGCCAACCTCCACCTCAAGTACGCCGGTCTCCTTCAGTAGAAGTTAACTACAATCCAGCGACTCATGCAACTCTTCAAGATGACTCTCCGCCTTCTCCAGCTCAACGCTCTCAGGCTCGTAGTCATCAGACTCGTAGTCATCCATCGCATCCATCGTCCCAAGGCAACAACTTCGAAGAAGAAACTTCTACGGTGTTGCCGGAGCTCCAGGAGGACGTGGTTCGGGCTCTAAATGCCCTGCTTGTGGTGCCAGGTCGGGATAAGTTCACCACGGTCCTCTCTCCCACACCCTTACCGAACACCCAATGGTATGATTTTTCTCTCTTATCATGTATTTGTAATGGTGTTTTGTGAATGTTAGAAGAGAAATCTGTAGGTCAATGTTTATTTCGTTTGGTTTATTGTGTCTTTAGGATTGTGATTATGATTGTGTCTTTAGGATTGTGATTATGATTGTGTCTTTAGATTCATGTTTATTTCGTTTATTATGATTTTGTTTGGTTTATTGTGTCTTTAGGATTGTGTCTTTAGATTCATGTTTATTTCGTTTGGTTTATGTTTATTTCGTTTGGTTTATTGTGTCTTTAGGATTGTGATTATGATAACGAGAGTAAGTTTATTATGATTTCGTTTGGTTTATTGTGTCTTTAGGATTGTGTCTTTAGATTCATGTTTGTGTATTCATTGCTTGTGTATTATGATATATTGCTTGTGTATTGAGATTCATGTTTATGTTTACTGATTGAAGTATAGATTGTGTTCATGCATCAAACCGTAGAAACTTTTTTGTGAATGTGCGTATGCGTATTGTTTCTTTTGACTCATTAACTGATGCCTCTTGTATTGTTTCTTTTGGAGGTTTACTCGTGACAAAGGGTCAAAACTTGTTCGGAAGATTACTAAAATTCTTCTAAACAAATTCGAAGGTCCCTTCTACAGCTGGACATGTGTGCCGCGGGACAAACAAGAGAGATACTTCATTGAGTTCGCGGTAAGGATTTATGTCACATAGCTTTACATGTCTTCTTTTCACTCACAATAAGCCTTATGTCACATAACTTTACATGTCTTCTTTTCACTAACAATAGCTCCTTTTTTTCTAGAAAACCCACACCTGGGATCCTTTGATAACCGGAACTGTTCAAGCTTATTTTGAGAAAATCTGTCAAAAGCGGATCAAAGACATGGTTAGCAATGTGAGGACTAGTCGAGTTCAACCAAACTGGATTGGAGACACTCTCTGGAGCACGATGGAGGATTACTGGGACACTGAAGAAGCACAACAAAAGAGTAACACCTACTCTGATGCCCGTATGTCTGACCGTAACGGCCTAGGTCCTCATGTCCACCTCTCAGGGCCAAAGTCTTATCAACAGCTTCAAGACGAAATGGTTAAGTGTTATTTACTCTGTTATTTAACTGTTATTCTTACTTAACTGTTATTTTTTAAAGTTAATCTCTTATAACATTGCAGGTTGAGGAATTGGGAAGAGAAGTCCGACTTGGTGAGGTTTTCATCAAGGCACATACAAAGCCTGATGGTACATATGTTGATCGGAAGGCAGAAAAGATTGCAGGGACATATGAGAAGACTGTTCAAGAGAGGTTGTCTCAGCTCGAGGCAGAGTCTTTTGCTGTGTCAGATGGAGAATCACGGCCACGGGACCTCACAACAGAAGAATATACAGAAATTTTCCTGGAGGTAACTTTTTTAAAAAACCAATACACATTTATAGTCTTGGAGTTTAATTTGTCATCCTCTAACCTCCACTTTTCTCTTATTTTCAAGTCCACTGAGAAGGATTCAAGAGGAACACCTTATGGAGTTGGAAGCCTCAAGGACTGCCTTGTCAATGGAACGCATAAGCAAGCATGTGGCTCATCTACCTTTGTGGCTCTCGAAGAACAGTTGAAGAAAGCTCAACGCATGATAGAAGAACAGGCTGCTCAACTGGAGCGGCTTGCTGCGCATGATGAAGAACAGGCTGCTCAACTGCAGCGGCGTGATGCAGAACTTGCTGCGCAATCCAAAGTTATTGCTGCCCAGAACGGCAAGATTGACCAATTCTCCATCGTGGAAGATTTTCTGAGGGAATGTGATCCGCGGTTTCAGAAGTTTGTTGCAAGCCATTCAGCTAAAGAGACAACTCCAACTCCATCAACATCTGCTTAAGGTACTCTTCACTTCTAGCTCATCTTATACAATCATCTGGATAACAACTAAGTTGTTATAGGTTTCAAATGGGATCATTTCTTTTTCTTTGTACCTTCATTTTTTCAACTTGACAGAACCTTAAGGTATTGTGTTATAACAGGGATCAATTCCAGATTTGAGAAGGATACAAGCAGACGAAGCCTAACTTGGGAAACGATTGGAAGAAGCCTTTCTTGTTGTTTTCTTGATCAATGTTTTTTCTTTTTGTTATCTTTCGAACTTGGTGTTGTAATGAATATGATGTTTCTTTCTTTTTGTTATCTTTTGAACTTGGGTTGTAATGAATATGATGATACTTAAGATGTGTTTTGTTTATGTAATATTAACTGTAGTTATTTTTATAATTGTTCAAATATAAGAATTAGATGTAAATCCAATTAAAGAGAATTTGTAAAACAAAATTCAAATATAAAATTTAAGATAAATCAAAATAAATATTTATAATATAAATATTTATATATAATATTATTTAAACACATAATCCTAAATTAGTCATAAAGTAGTCACTACATTTAGTAACTAATTGACGACTACATTTACGACTATACAAATAGTCTTAATGTAGTCGTAAACTAGTCACTAACTTAGTGACTACATTACGACTCATTTATGACTACAAAAAATTGTCGTAATGTAGTCGCCATTTGGCGACTAAAACTACGACTATAAATTTTAGCGACTCTCGGTTAGCGACTACTGGTTTTAGTCGCTGTTTAGTCGTAACACACCTTTTAGCGACTAAATAATGACTAATAATGTAGTCGCTATTGGCTTGTTTTCTTGTAGTGACAGCTTTGTTAATATTTCTAGGGTTAAAATGTGTCTTAATCCAATGCAACTGACTAATTATAAGAGTTTGAGATGGATTTGGAGAGTTTAAAAAACACTTATACCAATTTTGTCCCAAAACAGGCTAAAACCAAGAAAACAAGCAAAAACCGAGAAAACGTACTAAAACCGTGAAAATAGGCTAAAACCGAGAAAACATTGCTTAGAAGCTGTAAACAACTTTGTTAGTGTTTCTAGGGTTAAGTTGTATCTTAATATAATGCAACTGACTAATTATAAGAGTTTGAGATGGATATAGAGAATTTAAAAAGCACATATACCCATCCTGTCACAAAACAGGCTAAAACCAAGAAAACAAGCTAAAACCAAGAAAATAGGCTATAACCGAGAAAACAATGCTTAGAAGTTGTAAACAGGCTAAGTATAACAGTTTGAGATGAATTTGGAGAGTTTAAAAAACACATATGCCCATTTTGTCCCAAAACAGGCTAAAACCAAGAAAACAGGCTAAACCCAAAAAACATTGCTTATAAGCTGTAAACAGATTTTTAGTGTTTCTAGGGCTAAACTGTGTCTTAATCCAATGCAACTAACTACTTATAAGAGTTTGAGGTGGATTTAAAGAGTTTAAAAAACACTTATACTCATTTAGTCCCAAAACCGGCTAAAACTGAGAAATCATTGCTTAGAAGTTCTAAACAGCTTTGCTAAGAGTTTAAGATGGATTTGAGGAGTTTAAATAATACCTATACCCATTTTGTCCCAAAACAAGCTAAACCCGACAAAACTGGCTAAAACCAAGAAAAAATTGCTTTGGAGCTGTAAAAAACTTTGTTACCTTTTCTAGTGTTAAAATGTGTCTTAATCCAATGCGACTGACTAATTATAAGAAGTTGTGATGGATTTGGAGAGTTTACAAAACACATATATACTTTGTCCCAAAACAGGCTAAACCCGAGAAAACATTGCTTACAAGCTGTAAACAACTTTGTTAGTATTTCTAGGGTTAAAATGTGTCTTAATCCAATGCAACTAACTAATTATAAGAGTTTGAGATGGATTTGGAGAGTTTAAAAAACTCATATACCCATTTTGTCCCAAAACAAGCTAAAACCGAGAAAACAGGCTAAAACCAAGAAAAAATGCTTATAAGCTGTAAACAGCTTTGTTAGTGTTTCTAGGGTTAAATTATGTCTTAATCTAATCCAACTAACTAATTATAAGAGTTTGAGATGGATTTGGAGAGTTTTAAAAACACTTATACCCATTTTGTCCAAAAACAGGGTATAACCGAGAAAACATTGCTTAGAAGCTGTAAAAATCTTTGTTAGTGTTTCTAGGGTTAAAATGTGTCTTACTCCAATGCAACTAACTAATTTGAAGAGTTTATGATGGGTTTCGAGAGTTTAAAAAATACTTATACCCATTTTGTCCCAAAACAGGCTAAAACCGAGAAAACATTGCTAAGGAGCTGTAAACAGCTTTGTTAGTGGTTCTAGGGTTAAACTGTATCTTAATCCAATGCAACTGACTAATTATGAGAGGGTGAGATGGATTTGAAGAGCTTAAAAAACACTCATACCCATTTTGTACCAAAACAGGCTAAAACCGAGAAACATTGCTTAGAACCTGTCAACAGCTTTGTTAGTGTTTCTGGAGTTACATTGTGTCGTAATCCAATGCAACTAGCTAATTATAAGAGGTTGAGATGGATTTGGAGAGTTTAAAAAGATATATACCCATTTTGTCCCAAAGCATGCAAAAACTGAGAAAACATTGCTTATAAGCTGTAAACAGCTTTGTTAGTGTTTCTACGGTTAAATTGTGTCATAATCCAATGCAACTAACTAGTTATAAGAGTTTGAGATGGATTTGGATAGTTAAAAAAACACTTTTACATATTTAGTCCAAAAACAGGTTAAAACCAAGAAAACATTGCTTAGAAGCTGTAAACAGCTTTTTTAGTGTTTCTAGGGTTAAAATGTGTCTTAATCCAATGTAACTGACTAATTAAAAAAGTATGAAACAGTTATACCCATTTTTCCCAAAACAGGCTAAAACAGAGAAAACATTGCTTAGGAGCTGTAAACAGCTTTTTAGTGTTTCTAGGGTTAAAATGTGTGTTAATCCAATGAAACTGACTAATTATTAGAGTTTGAGATGAATTTGGAGAGTTTAACAAACACTTCTACCCATTTTGTCACGAAACAGGCTAAAACAAGAAAAGGCTAAAACAAAAAAAGAGGTTCTAACCGAGAAAACATTGCTTAGAAGCTGTAAAAAGCTTTGTTAGTGTTTCTAGGGTTAAAATGTTTCTTAATCCAATACAACTAACTAATTTGAAGAGTTTATGATGGATTTGGTGAGTTTAAAAAACACTTATACCCATTTTGTCCTAAAACAAGCTAAAACCGAGAAAACATTGCTTAGGAGCTGTAAACAGCTTTGTTAGTGTTTCTAGGGTTTAAATGTGTCTTAATCCAATGCAACTGACTAATTATAAGAGTTTGAGATAGATGTGGAGAGTTTAAAAGCCACTTATACCCATTTTGTCCCAAAACAGGCTAAAACCAAGAAAACATTGCTTAGAAGCTGTAAACAGCTATGTTAGTGTTTATGGGGTTAAAATGTGTCTTAATCCAATGCAACTAACTAATTATAAGAGTTTGAGATAGATGTGGAGAGTTTAAAAGCCACTTATACCCATTTTGTCCCAAAACAGGCTAAAACCAAGAAAACATTGCTTAGAAGCTGTAAACAGCTATGTTAGTGTTTATGGGGTTAAAATGTGTCTTAATCCAATGCAACTAACTAATTATAAGAGTTTGAGATAGATGTGGAGAGTTTAAAAGCCACTTATACCCATTTTGTCCCAAAACAGGCTAAAACCAAGAAAACATTGCTTAGAAGCTGTAAACAGCTATGTTAGTGTTTATGGGGTTAAAATGTGTCTTAATCCAATGCAACTAACTAATTATAAGAGTTTGAGATAGATGTGGAGAGTTTAAAAGCCACTTATACCCATTTTGTCCCAAAACAGGCTAAAACCAAGAAAACATTGCTTAGAAGCTGTAAACAGCTATGTTAGTGTTTATGGGGTTAAAATGTGTCTTAATCCAATGCAACTAACTAATTATAAGAGTTTGAGATAGATGTGGAGAGTTTAAAAGCCACTTATACCCATTTTGTCCCAAAACAGGCTAAAACCAAGAAAACATTGCTTAGAAGCTGTAAACAGCTATGTTAGTGTTTATGGGGTTAAAATGTGTCTTAATCCAATGCAACTAACTAATTATAAGAGTTTGAGATAGATGTGGAGAGTTTAAAAGCCACTTATACCCATTTTGTCCCAAAAAGGCTAAAACCAAGAAAACATTGCCTAGAAGCACTAAACAGCTTTGTTAGGGTTTCTGGGGTTAAAATGTGAAAGAATTACTCAAATGTTATCCAAAAGTTGGTTTATTACTCAAATCTATAAATCTTTTGAAAATTACTAGAATGTTTAGTGCCCTGGGTGTAATTANCTCTCGTCTCTCGTCGCCGGCGATATTGTCATTGTCCACTCTCTTGCCGTCAATCTCCCGCCGTCATCTCTCGCCGTCATCTCTCACTGTCATCTCTCACAGTCTTTCTTCGTCGTCGCACTCTCTTTCTTCAATTGGCTCCTCTCTCTCTTCGTCTTCTTCGTCTTCTTTGTCTTCGTCTATCCGGTATGTGTCGACTGTTTAGTTTCGAGTTTTCC
>NC_025704.1:20773085-20776575 GCF_000633955.1 Camelina sativa
TGGCGTCTCCCCCTAAAACAATACATTTTTATGCCATATAAATAACACCATATTATAACATGATTCAACTCTATCTTCCAGAAGGAAATTGTATGGAAATATCTCTCAAACCTCATAAAGGGATGCAGTCTGAGTGATGCCACCACTTTCGATTGAAAGTGATATTGGTTCTGGAAGACAATTGCTCACAACAAATGGAGTACTTAAAGTCACTTGATGAATGAACCGCTCTCTTGATTGGTCAAGATCGTGCAACTGCTGACCAAAATTTCCATCTGGCGAATCATTAAGATAAAATGATGCCGGCAAGCTAGTGCTCTGAACAGATATGCAACAACGAAATGGTTCATGGCTAGGGTGACATGGATAACAAGCAAAAGATCGGCGAAATCCTATCCTGCTATCTTGAGAAAGAACTTTGGAGATGCTATGAGCTTCACTCCATAAATAAGAATCTCCGAGGGGACGCCACCGTAGCCGGCCAGACTTAGCCAAGTGTAGAGGCAGTGGAAATTCTTGACCAGGAAAAATAGGATCTAGGATCTGAAATAGAACGCAATAAGAATAAAAAAAAGATGGTGTTAAGAGCCACCAGGTAAGGAAACTAGAAAAGAAAAGAAAAATCTTAGTTTCCTTAAGTAGCACAGAAACAGTGTCTGGTACGGATAGAACGAACTGGCATATTAGAATTCAATAACCTTTGGGGAGATGCCAAACGGAATATCAAAGCGAAGTTCCAGTGGCATGGATGTGGAGTTCAAAATTATAACCTGAAAAGGAAAAGGTATATGCAGACTCAACAGTTATAAGAATTAACACATTAACACATATATATTGTAATGACATGATACATACAGTTGAGTATACTCGTATTAACTTGCTCTGCTGCTGCAATGAAACCTCGTACACAACAGGAACAACAAAGCTGCTTCCAGAACCAGATTTACTTCCTTTCTCAACATTATCACTGGAGTTTGATGTTTTGGAAAAATCAACCTCAAAATAGGAAAGGCCAATTCGATCCATTGAATGAGGAGGAGAAGCAAAAGATGTTCCATCAAGTTGAATCTTCATATAATGTTGTGTGGCATCACCAGATTCGCTGCTGAAACAACCAAATTGACTTCGGCGTCTATCAGGAACAAGTAGTGTGTCATTATTATCAACATAGATGGGAACAGAGGAACCAGGTTGCACAAAGTCCTGAGCCACTGGAGCTGACATATTTAGTACATTTGAATCATGTCCTTGGAAAACTTGGTACCCCAAAGGAAGAGAAGTTAAATTTTGAAGTACATATGGGGAATATCGTTCTGTCTTGGCACTTTTGGTGCAGTAAACTGACAATCCCTTATCGTCAGGAATGGCATCTGTTTCCATCAATTCCAAAGTGTTCGACATCTCAATTATCCTGAAAATACACTTCAACAGGGAAAGGACAAAATGAACATATATGGAACTGAGGGTTTACAGATAATGAGTTTACAAAGCATTTTCGGATGATGATTGATAAGGAGTGAGCCAAACCAAGCCCACAAAGACGCTTGGGTAGAACTCAAAACAAAAGCTAGTTTTAGGGTTTTGGTGCCCTGAAGATTTTTAAAGTACTGATATAGTTCCCTCCCATCCAATGTGGGATTATTTGAATACCCAGAGTCTTATCAATAATACAACTACACAGAAAGTTGGAAGCTACTCATCCTATCTAAAAACTAGCAAGAAATAATCCATAAGCTGAGTGAAACTAACCAGTCCCTGCCAATATTAATAATAACGAAAAAATTATATCTCATCGTACCTCAAAGAGAGATTCTGTTAAGTTCACATTGAGCTGATTTGATGATGCAACAATTACTTCAGTGAGACCAGCATTGTTCAGCAAAGAATTAGCCTCAAATTTTCGGGATAATTTGAGATCAAAATTCCAGGGCTCAATAAAAGGCTCCCACAAGACCTACAACATATATCCACAGGTGGTTATAAGCATACTACCAAAACAAAGAAAAAATGACAGCAGGATTATGTTTCTGCCTCGTACCTTGTGCATATTATTATAATTCACTTCAAGATCGCATGATACCAAACTCTCCATATTCTTTTCGGTCAGATTAGCTTGCAGGAGAAAGTTTCTCATAAGAACTTCAAGAAGCAGACCGCTACATCCCCACTGCATGAGATTAAAGGGACAAGAGAAGTCATCAGCAAAGTAGCTCAAAAATTTCAAGCTGACCTGTGGCATATACAGTGCAAAAGCTAATGATAGGTAACGAGCTCACAGACAATTATGAACCAAAACATGTTCTAGACAACAGAACGCAGACCAATATTTAAACCACCCAAAACCCACTCATCAAACTAAGCTTGTCACTGAAGAAAAATTAAACTCGCCATCTCAAGCACTAACTACAAAGAAGTGCCATTAGATTTATAGGTAGACATGACTGATCACGGCACAACAGAAGTGGCAGCACAATAACAGTAATACACACATACACAGCAAAAATAAATACTTGTGAGGTCACTTCTGTGTGAAATAACATTGACAGAGATTATATCAGTATATAAAGCACAAGCATACCTTTCCATCTGAAATAAGAAGAGACACATCTCTTATCTGGACTTTTATATTCATGTTTCCTTGCGAATTTCGTGAAGATGGTGTCCCAGGTGAATCAAACGTAATTCCATGCCAGAAAGATAATACTTGATGAGATGCATGCATCTCCACATTTTCAGACAGTATCCCTACATCTATGTTCATGATCTTGTTTTGATCCATCTGAATATTTGTTTCTACAAGTAGCTGTGACGCCCCAAACAGAGAGCAAGACCGTACAGTATTAACCCCAGATATTGCAAGAATCCCACTGAGCTTTTCAACCTTATTGCTGAGTTTGATGTCTCTCCCACGAATAGAGAGTTCGCCGCTCCTACTACATGCTGTAAGCGTAACATATTTACAGTATCTCCCTTTAAAATAATTTGGGTGCTCTTCCTCAGATATCTCATGAATATCAGTTGCCATGAACCCTGGAAATTCTGTGTCGCTTGTGCAAAGAGGAAAATGGATTGTGACACCAATAATCTCTGATCTTGCGGTAAATGCCATAACATCACTAGAGTTCTCTGAACCCTCATTTTGAAGAACATTCAAAGCCCGATCAGTATTGTCACAAATATTCCTTACCACTTCAATAGGTTCATCAATATCCAAGTCTGAACCTTTTGACAAGATAGGGTCTTGACTACTGTCTTCCAGTTTCTGGGAATAAGATTTCAGAAGTTCAGTAACTTCAATCCAATCAAAAGAGTGTAACCAGATGTCCAGGGATGGAAGAGAAAAACAGAGACTATATTCATTTTCAGCTTGTTCCGTAAATCTAACTTTCAGTGCAGAAGGATCCCCATATGCATTGATGCATCTAGCTAACATGACTGAGCTCAGCAATGAATAAAGCCCAATTTCGAAAAATTGAACATCCAAGCTCAT
>NC_025704.1:20778068-20778518 GCF_000633955.1 Camelina sativa
TTCAAACCTATTTCAGCCCCATCATTTCTATTCCTTACAATAAATAACTTCCTCCAGTCAGAAGTCGAATAACAAAGAGAACTTTCTAGACTACCAAGAGAACCCGAATTCTTAATGGTTACAAATGGATATGTGTCCAGAGGAATGCAGCCACAAGATCTACTTTCAATGAAGTTTGAGAACCCAAACCTTTGAAAATCAAACTGAGGGCCTTCTGTTGGAGCACTGGTATCTGTAGCAAGGCTAGGTGGATTTGTAGCAAGGCTAGGTGGATTTGTATCAGCAGACGAGATCTTATAGGAGGCTATCTTATCCAAAAAATTTGTCAGCAAACCAAATATGTATGGGTAGCAATGGAGTTCAGCGCCCCTCCAATAGATTGTATACTTCTTAAAAACAAAATTTTTACTTTGAGAAACCTTGCAATTTAAGCTGACAGCAGCCTCAGGA
>NC_025704.1:20778618-20779609 GCF_000633955.1 Camelina sativa
AGCACCCTATCGAGCGAAATAACGACGTAACTGATCTAACGAAGGATGCCGAGCTAAAAGAAATCAAAGAGCAGATGAAAGAAATGGCCGCAATGATTCAAAAAGCAACGGACAAGGCACCCGAAGTCGGACTTATGCTCGAAGCAACACAGTGAACTTCGTTCTCTCGAAGACTCGCTACAACGACGGTCAGAAGAGCAGTCAAGCCACGGTTGGGTCACTATGACGGAACGGTCGACCCACGAGACTTCTTACTCACCTTTGGCGTAGCCCTCGGTCCTTTACAGTTCAGCCAGGCGGAATATGACGCTGGAGCTTGCCAAGTTTTCGCCGAGCATCTAACAGNACGGTTGGGTCACTATGACGGAACGGTCGACCCACGAGACTTCTTACTCACCTTTGGCGTAGCCCTCGGTCCTTTACAGTTCAGCCAGGCGGAATATGACGCTGGAGCTTGCNAGCTTGTCAAGTTTTCGCCGAGCATCTAACAGGAACCGCATTGAGCTGGTTCTCGAGACTCCCACCCGGATCAATCGATAGTATCAGGGAGCTGATAACCGAATTTTTGAAGCAGTTTTCTGTTTTGATCGAGGATAAGAATTCCCATGCCGACTTATATGCCTTAACTCAGCACAGGGGAGAATCGCTTCGGTCCTTTATAGGGCGATTCAAGGAAATCTACGTCAACATTTCAATTCCGGACGCTGCCACAATTGTCGCACTTCGAAATGCGCTCTGGTATGAATCTCGGTTCAAGGAAGAGCTGTCTTTAACGCATGTCGAGACCGTAGCCGAGGCATTACTCCGAGCTGCAAAACACATTGGGCTCGAGGAAGAGAAAGCTATCAATGCTAAGAAGCTTTCTTCGGAGGCAAGTGCGACACCCAAACAGCCTGTAGCCGTAGCTCCAAAAGTTGATTACGTCAAGCCTCGACAACACTTCATCAAAAACCAAGATCAAACTCGCCGAACCTTTGCGATCGGCGAAAAC
>NC_025704.1:20779709-20780957 GCF_000633955.1 Camelina sativa
GGTCAGTTTCACCAATTCTACTTAATTATTGCAAAACATGTGTTTTTCCATAACATGTTCTATTTTTAAACACACACAAAACTTATTTAATGGGGTTTTTCTCACGTGGCATCCTAAGTCATCATAAAATTAACCGAGTAATAATAGCGTTTGTGTTTTTTTTGGATAAACGGATGATTTCATTCATTATAGGGTGGATGGGTGAATTACTCAAATGTTACTCATTTTAGGTAATATTACCAGAATCTACAAAAAACTTTTTTATTACTAGAATGTTTCGGGTATTTTCAAAATACCCAGCGTGCCCCTGTTTTATGTTACCGGAAAAAACGTAATTACTAAAATGTCATTGCCACGTCAGACGCCACGTCAGAAATCGCTGACTTGTAACCACAACTCAGCCGTAACGCGATACATAGTATGTTGCGGCTGAGTTATTGGTATGTTGAGGCTGAGTTATCGGAAAAACATTTGAGTAAGAGCGGACGGCTGACTTATTAAAATCTGGCTGAGTTATGCTCATAAGTCAGCCAAGCGTTACGGCTGACTTATTAAATTTGGCTGAGTTATGCGCATAACTCAGCTTTAGTGACGGCTGAGTTATCACCTGATGGTTGAGTTGTCAAACTTCTGGCTGAGTTATTACAACGACACGGCTGAGTTGTCAAAATTTTGGCTGAGTTATTACAACGACACGGCTGAGTTACCATTTTCCGAGTGGCTGAGTTATGAAAAACGGCTGACTTATGAGATGTTGTTACGGCTGAGTTATGGTAAAAAAATTATAACTCAGCCGTCATAGGCTGACTTATCGACAAGTCAGCCGTTTGACGGCTGACTTATTAGCAAAAGATTAATTACTAGAATGTTTTTCAGTTACGGCTGACTTATCAAACGATACGGCTGAGTTACATATTTTCAGTTAATGAAGCGGCTGAGTTTGGCAGCAATTTTTTTTGCTTTTTAATTACTGTAATGTTTTTCATGTTGTGGCTGAGTTTTAGTTAGGCTGAGTTATGGTATTGTTTCATGGCTGACTTGCCACGTCGGACGCAACATCCATGTCAGCATTCCATGTCATCATCTTTTTTCTCCGGAAATACGAAACGTCGTTCGACTCTGGTTCTTCAACTGGTTAATAAGTGAACTATTTACCTTCTTATTCACCTTGTTCTTCTACTTCTTCTTCACTTTCTTCTTCACACCTTGTTCTTCTACTTCTTCTCCACCTTGTTCTTCATTATCTTT
>NC_025704.1:20783309-20784229 GCF_000633955.1 Camelina sativa
TGTGATTAACAAGGGTCTAAAGGGTCATACTCGGCTGTCTTTAGGTACTCCAAAAGTTTCTGCAACTTGACCGGATCTACAGGTGCCAGAGGATCATATATTCCAGGTCCAGGTGAACAGTTCTTCCTCATGCATGTCAGTCCGTTGTCCCCAATATAAGGAAAAATCTTCGCTTGTGTAGCTTGTAGTTTATTCAATGAACTTCCATCCGGGGACAGCTTAACATTCTCCAGCCTTAAAGTTTTGATTCTATCAAGCCTAATCTTTTCCTCCTCATCATCCTCAGATTCAGGTTCAAGAGAGTTGACTTCAGCCATAATCTTGACTGTCGTATCACATATACTGCTGTCAGGTTCTTCATATTCCAATTCAATGACTTGTTTAGGATTAGTAGTCTTTCTACATCTTCTCTTTGGCGGATTATTTCCATCCTTCTTTTCCACCAACTCTTTGACCTTCTTTGCAGCTGCCGCCTCATCTTTTGCCTTCTTTTCCGCCAACTCTTTGACCTTCTTCGCAGCCACCGCCTCATCTTTGGCCTTCTTTGCAGCTGCCGCCTCATCTTTGGCCTTCTTAGCAGACAAATCTTTGGTCTTCTTCGCAGCGGCCGCCTCAACTTTGGCCTTCTTTGCATCTAATTCTTCGTCCTTCTTTCCATCATTGGCATTTTTCCTCGTCTTAGTCCGTTGAATTGGTTTCGTAGCAGCTGGAGACTTCTCAATGAAATTAAGAGGATGATCTTTATCAAACTCATCCTTATCAAACTCTTTATTCAGATTCCTAGTGACCCCAGCCAAACCACTGCCAACTACCTGTATAACATAGCGAAGACAATTAAAGATAATGATAACTCAACCTAAACAATCTGGAAACTCAGCCATAAGATTAACATAATTCAGACATTACCGGAGGACTGTTGA
>NC_025704.1:20786152-20788988 GCF_000633955.1 Camelina sativa
CCTCTCATTGTAACTGTCGATGCTGGAAAGATAACTCAGCAGTCATAAACGGTATCTCAGCCAACCCTCAAATTAGAATGATTAAATAACCGACTAAACCGAACCGAACCGAAAAAATAATTTTTCCCAATTTGGTATTTTTGTATTGGTATGTTTGCCTAGTTTTCTTATATTCGGCTTATTTCGGTTATATTATGCTAATCTACCTAATTACAATATATTTTGGGTTATTTATTGTTAGATATTCATCTAACCAACCCATAACCGGAAATAACCAAAAATTAATTTCAAAATTTTAAAAAAATTTTTAAAAAATTAATTTCAAAATGGTAATCATATTAGTATATCCATATTACCACCTTAATCCAAACACATTATATCCAAAACCAAACTATTATATTAAAAACAAATAATGTTACCTCATCTAACCCTAAACCCTAAACCCTAACCCAAACCCTAACCCCTAAACAACATGTTTTGGTATGTTTGACTCATTTTGATCAGAATGTGTAAAAATCACTTTTTTGTCTATAATTATANATTATTATTTTTATTGGTTATAATAATAGTAATATTCATTTTGCCATTCTAAATTTTAATTTTGAGTTATAATAACCTTATTTTACAAATATCTCATAACTCAGCCGTTTAAGTCAATAACCCAGCCACTACTTAGTCAAATTACTGGCCCCTTCTTTAATAATAAATAAAAATACATAATAAATTTGAATTTATTTTTAATAATAAATCGTTTAAAATATTTTTATTAAGCGTATGGATGATAACAAGAAACATAATTATTGTTTGCGTCTCCCCAACAACCCTTTTTGCATTCCCAAGCGGGTATATAATAAATTAATAAGGTGGCTGTCGGATAACTCAGCCGTAACACCATTATTATGGCCGTTGCATAAGTCAGCCATAACAAAGTTGTTAATTTAACTGACTATCCTAAGTCAGTCGTGTAAAGAACACAACTCAGCCTTCAAGTATATTACTGTCAAACGACGTCGTTCGATATATTGTTTTAGTATAAATTAAGGGATTTGGTGTGATTTATTGCTTCAGTAATCGAGATCGAGTCAAGATGATGGCAAATAGAGATATATACGGCGGCAACTCCAGGGCTGATGAGAAAACTGCTTCTGAAGCACTAGCTGAGGTAGATCTCTAGACTATCTGAAATCTCAAAGCATTATCTTAATATTGTGTTTGTGGAACTGTAGGAACTGAATCGTAATGAAATAAATATGAAAATGAGGTACGGCGAAATCCGGAGGCGAGACAAGGGCGTTCCAATCGGGTGTAATTGCGGTGCGGTGCTTCTCGTTGCCACTTCTAATGATCCTACCACGAGAGGAGAACGTTATTTCAGTTGTCCGTATGACATCACAGATGTAAAGATTTTTGTACTCTTATTGTTGAGTTTTGTGTTCTGTTTCTGACTTTTTTTTTAGTCTAATATGAATTATGTACTATTTGTAAGGGTCCCGGTCAAGGCTGCGGTTTCAGGAAGTGGTGGACTGATGCAGTGCGCGAAGAGTTTAGGGTTACTCAGGAGGAGAAGAATGAGATGAAGCAGGACTTGGATGCAACCAAGAAGCGCATCGAGATTCAAGAAGAAATGATCTTGTATTTGGAAAAGAAATATGACGCGCTGGAGAAGAAGTTTGAGAGCTTGAACAAGTATCTGTGAGATTAGTCAAGCTCCGTTGTTTTTTTTTTTTTTTTTTGGAATTGATATGAACTTTCTATGTTGTGGTGTTTTATCAATCTATTTTAATAACTCAGTCATGATTAATTATAACTCAGTCATCATTAATTATAACTCAGCCGTCATAGACGATATCTCAGCCAACCCTCAAACTAGAATGACTAAATAACCGACTTAACCGAACCGATCGATAAAATAAATTTTCCAATTTGATATTTTTGAATTGGTATGTTTAATTAACTAAACCGAACTGACCGATAAAATAAAACCCCTTCGACGACTCAGGGTCCTAGATGAGAAAAAGAAAAAACCGTCCGAATTCANACATACCGGAACTCGAAGACGAGACGGCTTAGACGGAAACGAACAAGACTAGCGAGACAAAGAGAAAAAAGAGCAAATGAGGATATCGAGCGAGGACGGCGAGAGATGACGGCGGGAGAGTAGAAAAAGACAGATTATCGCCGGCGGAATTAGGGTTAGATTTCGCCGACGATAGGGACAGAGAGTTTTTTTTTTCGCGGTTTAAAAACCGTTCACTTTCCCTCTCATTGTAACTGTCGATTCTGGAAACATAACTCAGCAGTCATAAACGGTATCTCAGCCAACCCTCAAATTAGAATGATTAAATAATTGACTAAACCGAACCGAACCGAAAAAATAATTTTTCCCAATTTGGTATTTTTGTATTGGTATGTTTGCCTAGTTTTCTTATATTCGGCTTATTTCGGTTATATTATGCTAATCTACTTAATTACAATATATTTTGGGTTATTTATGGTTATATATTCATGTAACCGACCCATAACCGGAAATAACCAAAAATTAATTTCAAAATTTTTAAAATTTATTTTAAAAATTAATTTCAAAATAGTACTCATATTAGTATATCGATATTACCACCTTAATCCAAACAAATTATATCCAAAACCAAACTGTTATATTAAAAACAAATAATGTTACCTCATCTAAACCCTAAACCCTAAACCCTAACCCTAACCCTAACCCTAACCCTAACCCCTAAACAACAGGTTTTGGTATGTTTGACACATTTTGATCAGAATGTTTAAAAATCACTCTTTTTGTCTATAAATATTATTTTTATTGGTTATAATAATAATA
>NC_025704.1:20791058-20792212 GCF_000633955.1 Camelina sativa
GTCCTAGATGAGAAAAAGAAAAAACCGTCCGAATTCAAAGTCCGGAACGGTCGGGGTTTCACCATCACCGTCTGGGTTGGTCCTGCAGACGAAGTGGAGGCCGTGAACCTGATAGATCGTCTGCTAGCGGTTCCTCCACCGTTACCTTGTCAAGTTCGGTTCGCCAGAACTGACGAGCTTGCCTTAGGGTCTCCAGTCTCTCCCTCGGAACTTCGACGCCTCTTGACGCCAAGTCTTATAAAAAGGAACACGGGCCCTCGACCAAGTGCCTCTCACGGAAAATTGGGCCGGCCGACTCCAGGAAATTGGCGTACCGCCTTAATCTCTCTATGGAAGCCCGGTAGGACTAGATATCCACAGTAAACGGGTGCGCGGTATCTTCGAGAGGTTGATAGTCGGCCTTAAAAAGGACAGGCACCTCCATACTCGCCACCAGCTCTTGGCACGCTGCATGCGCGGTGAGCAGCCCGGTCATACGCCACTTCTCCAAGAAGAAACCTTTGGCGATTATTTTGTTCAGGACCCGAATAGTCCCGTCCAAACGATAAAGCCGACAGACTTTGGCCAATCTACAGCGTCTCGCCATAAGGTGAGCCCCCAGCCTATAGCGGCGAGCTCGATACCTTCGGAGTTCCTGACATACGAGGCTCCCTTCTGCACCCGTCATATCGACATGCGGAACAGGTGCGCGAACGCGGAACGTTTCCACGCCCTCTTGGGCGGAGGGATTATTCGACGTTTCAGTTCGGCTGGAACCGCTCGCCAAAGCGGCTATCCTTTCCCGAGCCCGTCTCAGCCATGCAGATTGAGTAGTCACCATCTCTTTTTCTCTATATCTTGGAAAGTTGTGGAGGTTGGAATATTTCAATCTCTCAGGCTCTCAAACCTATTTATACGGGATTATGGGAAGTAACCACCGCTGAATCCACCAATCAGAGTGCAGCTGAGATGTTCGCTGCGTCCCGAGAATCTCGCTGATTAATTATAACTCAGCCGTCAGTAGACGATATCTTAGCCAACCCTCAAATTAGAATGACTAAATAACCGACTTAACCGAACCGACCGATAAAATAAATTTTCCAATTTGATATTTTTGAATTGGTATGTTTGGTTTATTTCGGATATATTCGGCTTAATTTCGGTTATATTAGGCT
>NC_025704.1:20795366-20796808 GCF_000633955.1 Camelina sativa
TTTGTCGGAATTTTAAGATTTTTTATTCGAATTTTGAGTTCAATTTTTTAATTATTTTGTATAATATATTGTGAAAAAACTAACTTTATAAATTGATTACGCGTGTGGATCTGAGCAGGCACAGAATTATTGTTTGGGGTTCCCCAACAACACTTTTAGTAATATCGAGGCACGGCAAGAAAGACTAAACGAAGCCGTACCAAATACATAACTCAGCCATAACTCACTCATCCGTACGAAGTAGATAACTCAGCCGTTCGAAATATATAACTCAGCCATAACATATATGTTTATTTAATATTTAATTATAACTCAGCCGTGTGAAGTACATAACTCAGCCGTAACATTGAAAAGATACTAAACAAAGGAATTTCTTATCCAAGTACAATTCCTACCAAAAGAAATCATAATTTTTCCAATATCCAATTACAATTCCTACCAAAAGAAATCCAAATTTTTCCAATATCCAAGTACAATTCCTACCAAAAGAAATCCAAATGTTTTTTTACATATCCAAGTACAAGTCCTACCTACCAAAAGAAATACAAATGTTTTTTACGTGAACTGATTTATAAAATCAGGTGACTCATCGTAGATTTCTGCTGCCATTTTAACACGTATACCCTGGATGTTTTGATCACAGATTCCATCGAAAGACACACCAAGCGCTAGACATTCTATAAACTTTAAAGCGTACACGCCACAGTCACCAATCTGTACGTTTTGCGGGACCTTGGAGACTGTCCTCCTCCTGAAGGTAAACTGTTTGAAAGTAGGTTTAAAAATTTCGTGAGGAACGTTCGCGTTCATCATTGCTGGAATCATCCGCGTAAACGCCTTACAAGCATTCAGCATTATAAGCTCACTGTCATTGGTTACTTGTCCCACGATGCTATCATAGCAATCAATATGCCTTCTGTTGAGATCCACGTGCAGCGCCACCCAGTGATCGCCTCCAGTTTGTGGAGCAATATACAGGTGATCCACATCTTCTATCCACTTCAAATTAGTTTGTTCATCTGATGGAATCAAACCTTTAACTAATTCTTCATAACAATTGCCAGTAATTGTAAAAAACTTGGGTCCGGACTTGAACATCGGATAATGACGGTGAACTATTTCACTGGTGAACCACGGGTCTATAAACACAATGCGTTTGTTGTGGAATGGGAAGGGATCTTGTTTGTACCTACACCTAAGAACTCTCATAAACGCGCCCAAGTGCTGTACAACAGAAAACTGAGTAGTAAACGACAACGCAGCCATAATGTAATATAAGCCAGACAATGACAACAATAACTAAGACATTACGATAAACTTACTTCATCAGTAAGCCACCCATATTTACCATATTCTTCTGGCCTCACTGGCCAGTCCTTTCGTTCGGTGATTAGCACCCTATAGAATTCAATTTCCATTCCGCCTTTGCCTAACGGGATATT
>NC_025704.1:20796904-20797235 GCF_000633955.1 Camelina sativa
GGTAATAATATTATTATATCCATATTACCACCTTAAACCATACACATTAAAACACATTAGAACCAAATCCAAAAATCAAATAATCTGAACCCTACATCTCAAACCCTAAACCCCAACCCTAACCCTAACCCTAACCCTAACCATAACCCCTAAATGTCATGTGTTGTATGTTTTACACATCCTTGGTGAGAATGTGTAAAAATCAATCTTTCTCTATAATTATTACTTTTTATTGGTTATAATAATTGTAATATTCATAATTCAATTTTACATTTAAATGTTGAGTTATAATAATGTAAATTTACAAATATTTTATAAGTCAGCCGTGTAA
>NC_025704.1:20798388-20838367 GCF_000633955.1 Camelina sativa
AATCAGCCATAAAACAAATATAAATCAGACATTACCGGAACTTTTGGTGGATCTTTTGATGTCTGAAGTTCCTGTCCATGTCCCAGGTTATTTAGTTCCTGTCCCAAAATTAAAGTCTGGTCACTCGTGCTCTTTGGAAGCACGAGCTCTTTCATCTGTTTGAGGTCCGTCACAAAAGATCCAAGCCTGGTTTCAATCCTTTCATCCATCTTCTTCTCCAGATTCGCCGATACATTTTCAATGTTCCTATCAACGGTGTCAAACCTTGTGTATAACTTAGAGATCAATTCGTAGATAGTACTAACCGACTCATCTTCGATAGTTCTAACCGACCCATCTTCCCCAACATCTTCCTCCTCACTTACCTTTTTTCCTTTCTTCTTCCTCCCCTGTGCAACTCCTTCACTAGTTTCCTGACTGTTGGAAACTTTCATCTTCTGGACTTTCCGCTTCTTTGCGGGAGGAGATTCAGACTCAACAACTGCTTCAGCTTTCTTTTTCTTTTTCTTCTTATCACTCCCCTTAACATCCCAAAAACCTTTAACAAACGTATTCATATGTATGTCTTCGATCATGCGATCGATTGCTGGGTTGTCTTCTTGTTCTGGCCACGAATGAAATAGCTCGCAGCCATTTTCCTTCATAATCATATTAATCACACGCAGCTGTAACATAAGAGATTATGAAACCCATCAGTAAGTTTTAACTCAGTCATTACTAATGAAAGCAAAAATCAGTCATTACTAAAACATAACTCAGCCAACACTAAAGCATAAATCAGCCATTACTAAAACATAACTCAGCCGTTACTAAACAATAACTCAGCCATAACTAAATCATAACTCATCCATTACTAAACAATCACTCAACCAGATATAAACCTTACCTCACCAAGCGCTTTGATCTCTTCAGCTATTGCGGTTTCCAGCGATGAACGTGTACGGTTTCCACCCTATTGAAGCATCGGTATGCCACCATCTTCAGCTGATGCATTCCCAAACCGTTCTCCAAAGCATTTGTTGGACTCATACGCCCAAACCTGTAACACGGGTGTAAACCCACTGAGGGTGTACGACTTTCCCGTATGGTACAACATCTTTATGGAATCAACAAGAGCTTCAAATGCTGACCGACCCCACGGATACGTCTTCATTGCTTCATCATCAAAAACTCTTTTGGCACTTTCATATGGAATTCTAGAGTTATGATGCAAACCATAAAGTCCAATGTGTTGAAGAAGCAACAGCCCCAACCATTTACGATGATCAAGGTTAACCCATCCCCGGCACACTTTTAATGCTTCCCTGAGTTCAAGTAGCGTTGGACCTGCCCCACCAGGCACTTTCAAAAGTCTGAAGAAATCTTTGTGTTCCTCTTCAAGTTCAAACCGTTCAGTAGGCATTGGGTCTATGTTTAACCCCGTCAGAAAATGAAACTCATTCAACCCAAACCTGATAGGTTGACCGCCGACCACAAACCAAAGCTCCTTCTTATGTACCCTTAACTGGTTACATAGTAGGAAATGAACAACCTTACCAGACCAGACGAATTGGCTATCAACTAGCTTAGAGATTATTCCAATAGGTACTTTCTTCGTTTCTTCCCACGCATCCAGTCCTATTGATTCCCTAATCTGAGGGAATTCTTTCATCCTGAAATTTGTGTTTATATCTCTAGACTCTATTTTAGCGTATAGTCTTGGGGGGTAATCCCTTGCTTGTTCTTCAGAAGAAATAATCACCATCGACATCTGTTATAGTTCATAAGCAAATCATAAAATAAATCAGCCATAACATAAAACAAACTCATACACAAAGCATAACATAACTCAGCCACAAACACATAACTCAGATCTAAAGCACACAATATCTCAGTCACAACTCATCCGTCCGCAAAATAAAACAAACAGTAAATCAGCCATCAAATCGAATAAATCTAACAAATCAGCCACAAACCCTAAAATAACTGAGCCGCAACGTAAAAAAAAAACTAAACCAGCCATCGAATCGAATAGATCTAACAAATCAGCCGTCATTAACAACGGCGACTCCAGCCGTAAATCATCGAAAAAACCCACATTCAGCCGAAAAACTCAAAACTAAACAGTCGACACATACCGGATAGATGAAGACGAAGAAGACGAAGAGAAAGAGAGAGCGACGACGAAGAAAGAGAGTGCGACGACGAAGATAGAGAGAACGAGTAAAGACGGTGAGAGATAACAGCGAGAGATGACGGCGGGAGATTGACGGCAAGAGAGTAGACAACAACAGAGTATCGCCAGCGACAAGAGACGACGAGAGTTTCGATATTTTTTTTTTCTGCGGTTTCTGAACAGTTAAAACCTATTCACTTTCCCTCTCTTTGATATAAACAAGAAAACAAAACTGTGGATCTAAAAAAAAACTGCGATCTAAAAAAAAATTGCTTAATGACTGTGTTAAATCATATCTGATGTGTATTTTAATTTGCTGATGTGTATTTTTTTTTTTAATTTTTTATTCAAATTCGAGAAACAAAATCCAAGGGGTAATTTGTAATTACACCCAAGGCACTAAACATTCTAGTAATTTTCAAAAAATTTATAGATATGAGTNTTTTTTTTTTTTTTTTTTACTCAAATTCGAGAAATAAAATCCAAGTGGTAAATTGTAATTACACCCAGGGCACTAAACATTCTAGTAATTTTCAAAAGATTTATAGATCTAAACCAACTTTTGGATAACATTTGAGTAATTCTTTCTACATTATATAGTAGAAAGAACCATATATAGAAGATAGAATTGTTTAAGAACTCCATACAAGGGCATTCTCTAGAATCAAAAGCAATAAAAATACAAAGATAGATAGTGATATCGATACTAGGGACTTGAGAGCTATGAACCAATTGCTAGCTAGAATTTTGGACCCTGTGAGATCAAGGAGTAACAATGCATCTTCCACGGGCATTGCCATGGATAAGAAGATGACCACTGTCTTGAAATGAAGACGAAACGGCATTGAAAATGACAAAGCTGAGGATCTCAGCGAAATGAGAGTGCCTACATTAGGTAGAGCTTTGCCAAGGATTCGAGCATGGTTGAGAGTGCTCTGTTTTTCAGTAGATAGCAAGGTTAATTCGGTTCTAGGGTTAGATAAGATTTGCTTGAAGAGGTTGCGGTAACCATCACTCCATGGAGTTGAGGTTATAATGCCAATATTCTTCAAGGTTTTAGGAGGGAACTTCATAAAGTTGATGTTTTGCAAAGTATAAGGCTCGGTACACAGGGGAGGTGACAAAAAGAGGTTGTTGGAACATCGGTAACCACCGATCCATAGGGACGGGATCATAATGCCGAGTTCCTTCAAGCTATCGTCTTTGAGAGTAATATCCCTAAATGATTCTAATAACCGAGTTTTCAGATAACTCTTAAAACAACCTAGTAATATTGGTGACTTAAGATCCAAATGAAGTCTTCGAACAAATGAAACCATTAAGTTACACAACAATTGACTAGCATGGGGAAGAGATGAGTTCACATACCTCATAATAGTGTTTGTTAATTTGATGTTTTTTACCGACTTTAAAATATTTATGTTAAGAAAAATTAAATAGTAGTAGAGTTCATATAGTAGTTTTAGGTACAATTCAAAGTTGTATCTATAAAACAGAAACAAGGATGAATTAGCCATTTTCCCTAATTTTCCCTTATAATACTATTTGTATGTATGGGTCTTTAATTTCTACTTATGAACATGTGATCACATATATATATATGTGTATATATATAGTATATTTAGTTACCAGAATACCAAATAAATAAATGTTTGGAAGTACATTTGTTTATATTTTTAGTTTAAGAGTTGGTAAATTTGCTTATGTTTTAGATTTGAGTTTTTTGGCTTTGTTTTTCATATCTTCTGTTTTTTCAATTAGGACCTATATTCCAAAAAATACTCTTTTTCTGCAGACTATAACTCCAGAGATATTTGTATCATCTGCCAGCTTAAGTTTTTCTTTTTTGGGCTTTGTATTTCACCCTTAGTACTATATAGGAAAAAAGATAGTCAGCTACCTCAAGTATCACGGAATGCATGGCCACACATGCGAACTATGGTAAAGGACATCCAATTACACGACCTATATGTAATACATGGCCACATGTCTGAAATATATGACATTATGTGCGGAACACCATACACATCAAATCTCGACAAAACGGACGATTTGCATCGGTGTTGACTCATAGTTGACTCATCGGAACCATTTTAAAACCCGATCGGACTTACTGACCAGAACCCGAGAACCTGACCCGGTTGAGTTTTTGGGTAGATGTTATTGGACCGACTTAAAGGAGAAGTCGAGAGAGCTCACAGCCAATCTCACAAAAATTGACCTCCTTTGCCCTTAATGAAAATTGCCCTTTAAAAATTTTCGAACAAGCTTTTCTCACCTATTTAGGTTGCTGAAACGCACCACATTCATCCTCATACTTAAGATTACTAATTTGCCATTAATGAGATTCAAAATTGGACCTTTTTACCCTTTTCTAAGTTTTTAAATAAAAATAAATAAATAAATGAAAATTAAAAAAAATATAAAAACGAAAATTGATTTACAAAATCGGGAATCTAATATATTTATATGCAATATCTCTCTTTCGAAAAATGGAAGATAAATATTAAAATATATTATGAATATTCGTTTAAAGAAAATTACTGTTTTTTGAAATATTAAAATGGTAAAGATAATTATGACGGTTTTCCTTCTAAGCTATATATATATAGAGGCTCAGCCAAAACAGTAGAAGTTGGATTCATTAAGCTAAACATATATAGTTTTGAGTGTATATATATATATTTTTTATATTGTCCTGTTTCTAATGAATCAATATTTTTTTGATTTTTTGTTTATGTTGATGTAGTATCGATATGTTTTTGGTGTTTGCATAAATTAAATTTTATGCTGCTCTAATTTTTTTTTGTTATGTTGAAATATATCGAAAAATTTACTGATTTTGTGTTGTTTGATTGTGTTTTAGGTCTACCTGTGACTAATCCTGGATGCTTTTTTTGTAGATCAAAAACAAGATTGGACAAAGAAATCGATGAGGCAAGCAAAAAAAATCAAATCGGTGAACTACAAATCTTTTATCATTCCAAAACAAGAAAAAACCCTAATCTATTATCATGTTCTCAAAATTATATAGATTTTTTTTTTTTCTCAAAATAATATTTGTATTATAATTTTGGTGCTTTATTTGATTGCACCGGATTTTGATTTTTAGTTTCTTATGTAGTGGTTGTTTGTTTATATCACATAATTATTGTTGTTGCTTTTTCTTTCTATTAAGGTGCTAATGATTTTGTGATTTAGTTTTCAATAACCTTTGATTCGATTATAGAAGTTTACCTTGGGATTTTGGAACTACAAATCATGGTGGTTTTTGAAGTGTTTGAGAAGATGTCTACATACAAAGAGAAGAAAACATCGGAACTCGATGATGGAGAGATAAAACTAAATTAAAAAGGTATCATTTGGTTTAATTTTTTTGTTCCTTATGTTCTTTTTTCCCTTTTTCCTTTTTGGAATTTTATTTGGATTCAAAATTCACAAGTACTCTAGTATTTGAGGTGCATGGTTGATAGGACTATATTTTTGATATTGAACTGATATTTGAATCTTTCAGACGAAAAATCCTAATTTTTAATTTTTTTATCAGTTAGCTTTCTCTCTTTCAATAAGGTTTTCCTGAACCCTAACAATCCATCTTCGAGCCGATTTGTGACTCACATGTGATGGTAAAAAGTACGCTATTAAACAGTTATCTATTACGCTTGCAACTCCTTTTTCAATTATCTAACCAACCCTTTCCATCAATCGACTTTTAATAAAGATGCTTATGTTGTGACTCCGCCTTCGATCTCTAGACTTCACCAACCCCCTCCATCGTTCCTTAGCTTCTCTCAAGGTCAGTTCTTCAAGTCTCTTATCCTAATTCAGTTGCACATTCTCTCATATAATAATCTCTCAGTGGTGTCCCTTTTTCCTCAGCCGCACACAGATGACCTCCACATAGAGGTGGCCTCAAATCTCCAAAGCATGACTCATCCTGTCTTCTGGCTCTAATCTCCGCCTGTTACTTTGTTGACCAATATAGTCCTTGCTTCCTGGCTGCCTGTTCAGAGCCCCATCTACTCAAGGCCAAGGAATAGCTGAAAGAGTTTTTAATTGCAACCAAGAAATAAACTTCAGAACCGAATCAAAGTCGCTTCTGAAGGGAAAGTCGCTTTTATTTTCTTCTTCTTCTTTTCGGGAGAGCCGAAAACGCAAGACATCTCAAGTCGGCCATCAAGGAAGATAAAGAACATTGGACATCCTCTTTGAAAACTGCAGATGGTGATGGACTATGTTGAAGTAGTTCAACGCTTTCTCCATCTCGCCTCCTTCTACTCAAGCTTCCCTTAGTCTTTTTCCTTTCTTATGACTAATCCATCCCAAACAGTCGCTATCTTCGTCATTTTAGCTCGATTTATTGCTGGGATGTGCATTTATAAGGATCCAAATCTCGCTCGATTTATTAAGATTCAAAATTTTCATAGATATTAATGGTGTTTAATTAGGATCCAGTCCCGTCTCATTAATATTATTGACCCGTACAAAACTATAAATAATTTAATTTCACAAGTATATAAAAAAATTATTTTTAAAAGTATCTCAAGTTATGTACAAATTTATCAAAAATAAAGTAGGTAGACATTATGCCTTTGCACCCTAAGCATGTGTTTAAAGCCGACACCTGTATGTGTGGAATAATCACGTCACTAAAGCATGCAAATTTGGATATTACAAGAAAGATATACATCTAAAATAAGTATTAAAATATATCTGAACCTAACAAAATTATTTTCATAAACCTTTAATAATATTCCGTATACATCTAGAGGAAATGAAAAATTTGATAAGGATGAAGATAAATATATATTAAAAAATATAGAAGGTTAAATGGATAATGATGAAAATAAGTGTTGTTACGTTATTAACATAAAGATGGAGATAAAATGAGTGTTATTTTAGGCTGATTTTTTTTTGTTTCAAAATAAGTGTCATTTTAGATTTTCAATGTAATATTAAACATAAATTTCCAACTTTAACCTCATATTCATTGAAGAATATCAAGAGTCAATGTCAATTTTAAGGATATAAATGATATTTTAATATATTTTCTTAATTTGTGTGTAAAGTATCAAAATGACATTTATTATGAAACGGAGGAAGTATAAGTTATTAGTATTCATATCCGTCAACTACTAAAAATGTGTTGTGAAAGTGGTTCGTTTAGCTAAACATATTGTTTTGAGAGTATAATACTGATTATATTATTTTATTTTATACGTATATACACAAATATTATAAGAAAGCTGACTTTCTATATTCATTATATTATTTGGTTAAAATAATATAATCTTTGTGTCTAATATATTATTTACCCCTCTTGAATAATTTTGTCCCATCGGTACGTTCATGTTCTTGATTTTATGAGCTTTTCATCGTCTTTTTTTTTCAGTGTTCTTTGATTGGTTTTCTGCTGATTTGTGTGGATCTGTTTGATTTTTGTTTACAGATTATTAACGATCGTGAGACTGGAAGATAAGGGGAATCGGATTCGTCACCTTCAAGGACGAGAAATCCATGAGAGATGCTATTGAAGAGATGAACGGGAAAGAGCTTAATGGCCGTACCATCATTGTGAATGAGGCTCAATCCAGAGGAAGCGGCGGTGGTAGAGGAGGCCGTGGTGGCGGCAGTGGTGGTTACCGTAGCGGTGGTGGTTACGAGAGATGTAGCGGTGGTTACGGATCTGGTGGAGGCGGCAGTGGCCGAGGTGGATACGGTGGTTGCCGTGAAGGCAGTAACGGTTACGGAGGAGGTGATGGTGGCTACGGAGGAAGCGGTGATGGTGGCAAAGGCTGGTAATTGAAGATATTGTGGTTTGGTGCTGCTCAGTATTTGGTTTAGATTTGGTTTGTTGGTTTATAATTGAGTTTCCAGAGTCACAACGTTTAAGTCATGACGTTTTGGTTTGTGACGTTTCATCCAAGAGTCACAAGTTCTAAGAGACACAAATCATTATGATGTAATGTCTGTTTGTTTTCTATATAAAACAGTTTTGTTGTTGATGTATGTAACAAGTTTTAGTTGATCGAAGTTTATATTTGTTCTTATCTTATAAAATAGACAAAGGTCTCTTAGTCTGTTTTGTTATTCTCTTCTCTCAAAATTATAACATGGTATCAGAGCTTATGTTGGTCTTGGAGCCTGTCCAAGCAAAACAAAAATAGAAGAATTCCGCTGCACGAAGAAGAAAATGATGGAGACAACAAACCAAGGGTGAGAAGAAGAAGAAAAGAAGATCGAAATAGGAAAAGATGGTGGTGACAAGAGAGAGTACTATTTCACAAACGTTCACAAACAACACCATTATTTTCACAAGTAGTACGTGAAGCTCCAAAGGGATGAAGGAGATAGAAAATCTTCTCAAGAAGGCAATGGATACCATATATGTGGAGATGAAATTGTGAATGGAGAGTTCTAAAACTTTGTTCAACAATGTCTTGGTATGTCACAAGGATGCAAAGAAGAAATCACTCGATGAAGTTGAGAATCAGAAGATTTCTTCAACGGAACCGGATGGAGAAGCCACTGTTTAAAGAAACAGATTATGACGAATTAGCAAAAAGTGGTGTTGAGTTTGAAAGAAAGACGTCAACATGGAGAAGCTGCCTGTTGGATGAACAGAGCAAGACCACTCAGCAGAGAAGACGTGATGGTGTTCAAAGAGTGATACCAAACAATAAAGGAGGATGCTTACCTCAGAAAAAAAAATGGAGCACTTTATGCTGATCAAAAGGAGACACCAAACACTAAAGGAGGATGCTTACTTCAGAGAAAAATGGAGCATTTTATGGTGATCAATGGAAGATACCAAGCACAAGCACAAAATGAGGATAATTACCTCAGAGAAAAATGGAGCATAAACCGGTTGATAAGATAACCGAAGAAGATATGAAAACGTTTGACGCACGAGACGTCACAGATACGTGAATGTGATGGTGATCAAAGAAAGTCATCAAGAAAGAAAGGAGCTGCTTACGTAAGAGAGAAAAGGGAGAAGCAGCCAGTTGCAAAAGGCAATAAGAAAAGAGTTCACTTAGAGAAAAAGGAGTGGAAGAAGGTTGCAAGATCAGCCGATGAAGATCACGGAAAACACGTGACGAAACTCACATGGTGAAAGTTTGAATGATACTTGGAAAAGGTTTGCAGGTACCAAATAAAAAGTGAAAAAAAAAAAACCAAGGGTTCAAATGTGAGAAGTCGTCTATTTGTACCGAAACAGAAGAAGGCTTCTTAGCAAAAAAGGTGTGATGTTTTTGAGAAAGAAAGTCACACGGTGCAACAGCCTGTTTGAAAGAAAAAGAGTCAGCTCTAACCAGAGGGAGAAGAAAAATCATTAATTACCTGGAAACAGAGAAGTTCATTAAGCACAACAAGGTTTAAAGAACGTTAAAGCAAGATTGGAGTTAGCGGGAAACTCAATTAAGGGGGAGTGTTGGTTGATAATTGAGTTTCAGAGTCGCAACGTTTAAGTCGTGACGTTTTGGTTTGTGACGTTTCATCCAAGAGTCACAAGTTCTAAGAGACACAACTCATTATGATGTAGTGTCTGTTTGTTTTCTATCTAAAACAGATTTGTTGTTGATGTATGTAACAATTCAGTTGATCGAAGTTTAAATTTGTTCTTATCTTCTAAAAGAGAAAAAGATCTTTTACTCTGTTTTGTTATTCTCTTCTCTCAAAATTATAACATGGTTTTGTGTCACCCCTTTGGCTTGGTTTAAGAAGTCGTCTTTGTCTAGAACGAAATGTTAATTTGCGTGTTGTTCACTAAAATTATAAGTTTCCCCCTAAACCAGACTTGACGTTTTTCTTTTCCGATCAAAAATAATTTACTTGGTTGACTTATAATTAAGTTGACCGTATAGCATATCATCTTCATACCCATGTTTCGTAAATATTTTTAAAAATCAGTAATAAGTAAAGTACGTAACCAAACTAAAATATGGAACTATCAACCAATCAAGCTTTATATAATTGATCAGAAAACGTTGGCTAAGTTGCACGATTTCAACCCTACACATTATATACTTTTCTACATTTCCAAAGTGGAAAGCGATGATTAATTACATCCCAAGGAAATTTTCAAATGTCTCTATTAACAAATGTGTGGAGGCTTATCGAACATTGTTAACTCAAATGTCCAGTTGGGAAGAAAGCAGATCAGAAAATTGTAGAACTATCGAGGCCTTTGGTTGCCAAATTTCATATTAACTCAAGAAGCCGAAATATTCATATCCCATTTAAATTTTTTTAAAAATAGAAAATAAATATTAGAATATATTGTTTCGAGAACAGTTTCTATTTTTGAAAATATTAAATTTCTATAGATAATTATGAAAGTTTGATTTCGATAGAAGGAAATAAAAAATCTCAAGAGGATATACTACAAATATCTATTTAAGTTGAAGATATGGCACAATTTTCTATAACCCTGAAAAAATCTCATTAGGTTGCTACAAGTCTCCGGTAAAAAACAATGTTTTTTCGGCAAGATACTCCATCACTAAAAGGATGAGCAAAGACTCTAAATAAGATAGAAGATCCTGACGATTATAATTAGTAGGAGGATCAAAGAAAACAAATTAGAATAAAACTATTGAAAATAAACATGAATTATTTTTTAAAAAACAAAATTGAAAATCAAATATTCATATCCCATTTACCATTTTAAAAAAATGAAAAATAAATACTATAATCTATTATAAATATTTGTTTCGAGAAAATTTCTATTTTTAAAATTGTTATCAATATAGAGGCGCTCCGTCACAACATTCGATTCTAATGAATCGGATTTACTATCATGTGATTTTGATTGCTTATCTATGGTGAGATGCTATTGATATGCTTTACTGTTTTTATGAATTGAATTTCTAACTGTAGTTATAATTTTAAAATATTAATATTTTTTAAGCTGATTTTAGCATGAATTTTAACCTATTTTTATTGCAGTCATACCCCAATATAATGTCCACGAATGGTAAGTTATCAGATGCTAACCTACAAATATTTTAAATTATTTTTGTTAATTACATTTGGTCACGAATGCTCGCGGGTAACTCCCCTAACTATATTACTTTATGTTTATATTAGAATACTTATTTACATTTTTATTATTGAAGATTAAATCATAGTGTCTTTTTTGGTCAATTCTTTTCCATTTACATTTTTGTTGGAATTCTTTTTACTCTTATAATTAATTTAATTTTTGGTTTGTTAAATTAGTTGAACTATTTTGTGAAAATATATTACCCCCAAAAACGTATAAAAGAATTTAATTAGTAATGTATTTTACCACAAAAACAAAAATTAGATAACAATTATTTTTATAAAGTTTTTGCCTGAACAAGTGTGCGGGAAATTCCCTAGTTTATTTTATATTCTTTGCTAAATTTTATTTTATTTTAAAAACTCTAAACTCGCACATCGGGCGGGTCATAATCTAGTAAAAATATAAAAGACATTAGGCCATATTTAGAAATTTCAAAATTTAGATGTTTTGTAAATTAACTAAAATAAATAAGTAAATACTTACATAGTATTCAAAATATATAATATTTTACTAGTCTCTTTATATGAACAAATGGTAAGTTCTCAATGCACAAGACACCATCACACATCACACTAGGGATCGAGTCCCTCTTCCTACGAATGTAGAGATTTGGCTAATGGGCCGGCCTGTTGTGGCCCAATGTTTGACAAAAAATATATATATATTATAGCCACAAAAAAATTTGAAAGAAACTAACAATAACTATCATAATAGTATCATCTTGGGAAATTCTCATAAATACCACTAAAATGAGTTTTTTCAAAAATACCACTTTTTCCTCCAAAAATACCACTAAAATGTATTTTTATTAAAAAAATACCACAAAACTGAACTTAATTTATTATAATAAAAGCTTATCCCTAAATCTTAAACACTAAACCCTAGTCCCTAAAAACTATACCCTAAATCTAAAATTTTCAACCCAAACCTAAAAAAGGAAATTCTACCCAATGAAAAATCAATTTTTTGTGTTTATTGTATTTTGGAAAATAAAACTTTTGTGGTATTTTTGAAAAAATAAAAATTAAATGTGAGATTTTGGAAAGAAAAAACAGAAATTATGGCATTTTGAGGAATTTCTGTATCATTTATGCATATAGTAAAATAATATTTTTATGCTTATAATCGATCCAAATATGTGTATTTTTTTGTATGAATCTGATTTCGTTGGATCCATGAATTTACTCTTTGGATCTGGATTCACAATTTCACATACCTCCTTGTCTTAGAGCAAACTAGATTTGCTCTTAAATATTTTGGCCATCTAGAAATAGTACCAAGACTCTACTAATTAAATAATTATCAAGAAAAATTATTTCTTCTTTTATAGCACTTGAAGTATCGAACAGAGGATGTTGTGCAACAGGATTACTAGAAGTACTTTTTCTTTTGTGCAACTAAATCAATCGTTATACATGCAAAAATTTATTTTCGTATATTTTCTGGGACAATTACCATTCAACAAAAAAAGCTTACCAATTTATGGTTGATAAGTTGTTAGGAAAATACATTACGCAGCTAGTCTAATTCTAGGTATGTTTACAATATACCGAGTAAATAAAGTGCTTTACACAACTACACTACGTAAAAAACTTAAGAAACATTTGTGATACAAAAAAAATTAAGAATAATATTAGCAAATACCACACTACAATTATGGATAGAAATGACTAAAATAGCATAAAAATAGAAAAATACCAATGCGTTCATTGTGGAGTGAAAATACATAATTACCCTCTTTTGTTTTGATGTTAGATTAGAAAGAGTGAATGATTCATGAGATTTTTTAAAATAACATGTAACAGTTATATTTCATATGTTATATTGAACTAAATAACATGTAATATATAAAAATAGCGTGTTACATAAAAATATTTTAATGTTATATTGAACTAAATAACGTTTATTATATAAAAATAACATGTTATATAAAACAGTAGCATGTTAAAAAGAGAAATTAACTAAAATTGCATGTAATTCGAAGAAATAACATGTTTCAAAAAATAATAGCATAAGTTCCAACGTGAGTGGAAATGTGAGAAGAAAGAGAGTAAGAGAGAAAGAAAGAGAGAAAAAAATGACAAATGTTTCAACGTTAGTGAATATGAGGGAAGAGAACAGAGATAAAAAGTAATAGAGAGAGCAGAAAGAGAGAGAGGGTGCATGAGGGGAGAGAAAGTGCATGAGAGGAGAGAGAGTTTTCTATTTATGTAAAAAAAATGACAAGATATTTAATAAAAGGGAGATTGGCACTATCGCACACTTTTAAAAGAAACTTAAGCAATTGACACGCTTTTGGTCTATAAAGCACTTTTGTTCTGTGAGAAGACACACATACCCCTTAACTAGAGCTTTCCATTGTAATCAGATAGTGAAGAGACATCGTTTTTGTTTTAGAGGAGTTAAAGAAAATTTTTGCCTTTTGACTGATTAAGTTTTTTGACCATGAAGTAAAAAGTGGTTTATCAGCTTTCGTCACTTTGGAAAACCTAGATCCGCCGCCGTCGATTTTTTGGGAAAGCCTTCCCATGGAGTCTGCAATTATATCTACCGGTCTCTCTTGTTCTTTCCGTTTTCTGTGCTTCGTCAGAGGTCGTGCATCTCTTTCGATGACATGTAATCACCATATAACTAGGTTTTTCAAACCTCCATCAATTGAAAAACCGTCGTCACCAACCAAAACTATTGTAGAAACGGCGGAGAAGAGTAACTCGGAGTGGGATATTCTTCTTCCCCCACGTTTATTTGCCACCGACCGCTACCCAAATGCGAGGCTAAACATCTACTCAAAACCCGACACTCTCAATGTAATAAGAGATGTGGTGAAAGGGACATCTGAAATGGAAAGGATTTTGGATTCACCATTGGGATTTTTATTCAATTTACGGGTTAGCGAGTGTCCCATATCTTGCAAGTTACTTCACGCTCTACAATGTAGACAGGTAATATCGAAATAAAAGTATGAGATGTGGATAGTGTTCGGTGGACAGCCACTTAGGTTTTCATTGGTTAAGTTTGGTGCTGTGACTTGTTTGGATTGTCGTGAGTTCCCTAAAGAATACGAACCCGATTACGACCCTATTCCTGAACGTAGGGATACATTTTTCTGGGATGAGTTGATTGGCGAAGATCGGAAACTAACATTGGCGGATGTTAGTAAAGTCCTCGAAGACCCATTACTCAATGATGGGATGAAGAAACTTCAGCTTGCACTGCTTCTAATTGTTGATGGTGTCCTAATAGCCAAAACCCAGACACATCGTCTAACTTTCAAGTATGTGGAGATGCTTGAAGACGTAGATGCATTCCTCGCTTTTCCTTGGGGGCGAAAATCTTTCTTGAAGACTAGGCCTGGGCATTCGGGTACTCGTTCGGGTTCGGATCGGTTTCAGGTTTTCGGATTTAGATGTATAGGACCCGTTCGGGTATTTCTAGAATTCGGGTTCGGATCGGGTTTGGTTCGGGTATTTCGGGTTCGGATTCGGAGTACCCAAAGTTCACAAAACTCAAAATTTTAGTATCTAATTTAGTCTAAATTATTCAATAATACGCAGTATATCGGAAAATTTAGAGTATTTTTAACCCAAGTTTACTAATAAACAGTTTAAATACTTCAAATTATCGAAAATATCTAAAAATCTGAATATTTTGGACACTTTTATTATTAAAATTATAAATATTACTAATATATTACTACTAAATATTAATAATATGGATATATTCGGATACCCCTTCGGATTTCGGTTCAGATCGGGTTCGGGTTCGGGTTTTTGGATTTAGAGATTTAGAACCCGTTTGGGTATTTTACAATTTCGGATACGGGTTCGGATCGGGTTTTTTTGATTGGGTTCGGATCGGATCTTCGGATCCGGGTATTTTGCCCAGGCCTATTGAAGACAATAGCGTCGATGAGGCCAGATAATAGGTTGCAAATCACACATGTTAACAAGGAAGTGAGAGTTCAGGGTAAATGCAAGGACGCTCTTTCAACATTCACCGAGAAATTGCAGCAGAAGACTATTTGTTTGTCCGGTTTTCCCTTGTCACTACAGTTACTTGCGTATGACAACATATCGGGGCTTCTGGAGAAGATATCTGGTGCTAATGACACGAGGACCATATTGGAATGGGATTCATTATTGTTTGCCAAAAACAACCTTAATTTGAGAGACATTCATGTGACGGAAAGAGCTGACAAATGTAATTGTCTTGATTTGTCTAGTTTTTTTTTTTTTTTGACAATGATTTGTCTAGTTTTTTTGAAACCGTGATTAGTTAATTTCTAATAAGTGACCACATGGATAGTAGAATGACTAACCTATTGGTAGTTATTCCGTATCGTGTTGTTGATCCACCCGAATATGGCTGGAGAGAGTGGGATGATGAAGTTAAAGATAGGAAGATAATATATATGGTGTCGCAGATAGAGAGAGGTCACATTGTCTGTCGCCGAGGATCTAAGTCGCAAAGACTTGGCTTTAAACGAGGGAGTTTGAAAATAAACAAACGTCCTACAATGGTGGCTGACGTTGAAGTTAATGCGGTATCTGAACTTAAGTGTTGGTTTGAGGAGCAATTAGTTGATCTTAGGTCTGAATATGAATTGAAGTTCAAAAAGTTAGAGGGGCAGAACAAGAAAATTGAATGGAGATTAAAAGCGCTTAGAAAGAGAAGATTGTTGAAAAGTAAATTTCGACAAGTATCTCGGATCAATAGGAAAAGTTTTAAGTGACTCCAGACAAAAGCAAAGTGAAAGTGTTTCTGCTAGCGAGGATATCTCATTGAAGGGGATACAACTTGAAGGCGTTGGTGTTGATAATGTGGCTTATTTAACGTCGCCAATAAAAGATGGGGCAGAGGATGTTATCACTGCTGAGGTTGACCCAAGTGGGGAGGGTATTATGGAAGGTGGTCACAATTGACGTTAATATGTTGCTGATTTTCCGGCTGGGGTTAGTAACTATTTTTTATACTTTGTAATATCTGATTTAATTAGCTTTTAAACTTCTTGTTTATTTCATTTTGTTAGAATGAATGTCAGGAAAAGCTTGACGGAAAAGCTTGACGGAAAAGTTTCTCCTGTATTAACGGTAAAGGGAATTGAGGTTTGGAAATAGTTATCCCAATTTTTTTTTTTTGGATTAGACGGACCGTAATGTCTCTTACATAATTTAGTGTCAAAGCAGAGTGGAAGTCATTTGCAAAAGTGTTCGGCATCGAAGGTGGATGTGAATGATGAGATTGATTTCCGAGACATTGAGAATGAGGTTAGAGACACTTTTTAATTTTTTTTTGTCGTATGTTTTCATATGCATAAATCAACTAGGTAGATAGATGACCTAGATCTGTAATCGCAGGTTGAGAGCCATTGTGACTTTACAAATAGCAACTGTGGAGCAGAGACACGTGTAGAATACAGTGACGGTGAGAAGAAAGAAGAGTTTCAGGTGGGCTACATAGGATTTTTCCTTTAAATTGTTACATTGCTTGAATGCTTAATTTTTTTTTGATTAATTTTATGGCTCTTATGGATTGAACAGGGAGACATGGTTCGTGTTGATATGAAGGATGTCTTAAGGACTCCTTCGCCAGAAAGGGTAAGTGGTTTGTATAAATTTCAAACTTTATTCAAATTCCAATCGATGTATATTTATCCATCTGGTTGAAATACTTACATACAGATAGAGTCAAGTAGCATGAAGAGGTTTTGTCCAGTTGACAATCCAATATATGACACTGAAAGCAAACCTATAAACACGGTAATCATAGAAACCATTATAGGAATATTTTGGTAGTTGGAAAAACTCAAAAACATTGTACTAACTATATTATATGACGAAGGACTCGCATGGAGCCTCCTATTCAGCTGAAGTAAATGTCATCTATGATACAAAGATGAAAGACATTGCTGATGACGATGAGGTTAAACATGGATGAGGGCCGATGCAATTTCTTAATTAATAGCTGTTTGTTAGAAAGCTCAATGTTTTAAATTTGGAGGATGTTTCTTGTAGGAGAAAGCAAAGGAGGATGGATCTGGTGCACAATCTATATTGGCAGAGGGGCGTAATCAAGTTAATACCTTCCTGAGTTCATTATTTGTTCATAACAATGACACACCACAACCTGAGAACATACAACGTATCACGGTCAGTGAGTCGGCACCGACTGTGTATAGTAAGGTAAATTAGTAGTTTGTAAGAAATTGGTTTAAATTGCTCTTATAATTCTGTTTTTACAGGACGAATGTGGGAGGATTCCATTGGATGAAAGTTGTTTAGAACAGGTCTTTTAGTCATTTGGTAATATAGTAGATTGTGATAGTAAGAGCAATACTTCTAGAATTGTTTCCATGTTACTGAACACATGGATACGATTTCATGGTTAGGGAAAAAGGACATCAGACAATGATGGAGAAACTGGCGAAGAGAAGGTGATAAACAATTGTTAATATCCTTATGTGGTCATTTAATTATGGTTGTCCACATGGATATGAGAGTAAGTGATAAGTGCTAGCATTGTATTCATTATACTGAACACATGGATATGAATTTGTGGACAGGAACAAAGGGCGTCAGACAATGAACCAGAAAATGGTCAAGATAAGGTGAAAAAAAATTCAAGAAACTTGTAATTTTATTGATTTATCCTTATGTTTGCATATAGTTAGTTATGTTTGTCCGCATGTATAGGATATTAGGATGACTAGGTCAAGTATTGTATTTATTATACAGAACACATGGATACGATTTTGTTAGGATGACTAGTTCAAGTATTGTATTTATTATACTGAACACATGGATATGATTTTGTGGACAGGGATAAAGGAAGTCAGACGTTGAACAAGAAATTTGTGCAGATAAGGTTTGTGAACATGGATATGTGAGTAAGTCGACAAGTTCTAGCATTTAATTCATTATACTGAACACATGGATATGATTTCTTGGACATGAACATATGTATTTATTATACTGAACACATGTATTTATTATACTGAACACATGGATGAGCTAATCTTGTTATATAATGTTATTGTAGGGAGGAAAAAATGAGCAAGTTCCATTGACAAATCTTGAGCCAGGTGAAGACACATCCAGCGATGAAGCGGAGGTAATAATTGTTTAGCTATTCGGTAAATGGTTATATGTAGCAGATGATGTAGACTACCAAATGATAAATAATCTGCCAGGACCGAGAAGTTGTACCTTCTAATATTTTAGATATAAGGGATTCTTCTCCTCCACAGGAGCGAAAGCGTGCTATTCTGACCGAAGCGGAACAAAACCTTGTTGCTGAGTTAATGAAGAAGCCCCCTTACTCTCCTTCTAATGGACATGATTTATTACCTCATCTAGACACAATGTTGTTTAAATGCTTTGAGAAAACGTTGAAAGAAGCACCTAACACGTAAATTATGCTTTGCCTTGAATTGTTTTTATGATTTTGTAATAGATACTATTGAATGTCGTTTACTAATAAGATTATGCCTTGCAGTGAACACCTCATTGACAAGAAAAATTTAGTTGAACTTGGTGAACCACATAAATGGGTGTCTACATTGGTAAATCTTGTTGTACTTATATATTTTTTTTAAACTAATGGTTAGGATTTATTTACAGTTTCTTTAAATGTCTTTAAGAGCATATTGAGGTCTTAGTGTCTTTCTTAAGACAAAGACATAGATATGTCCTCGAGCAGGAGCGTTCGACGTTTGCTTCTCCTTGGCTTGGGAACTACCTACTGCGGAAGTACAAAGCTTTTTCTATTGCAAAGAACAAGATGAGAGTGCAATGGAAAGGATTGTTGGACCGGTATTTTCCTGGCAGTCCTTCAGACTGGTTTGAGCATATTGACACTATATTTATGCCAATGATTTGTAAAAACAAGCATTGGGTTGAACTTGCCATTAACCTACAAATTCGTGCATGTACATCCTTGATCCAAATGTGGATTTGATCGGTAAGAGAAAAGTGGAGCAGCACATCGCTCCTATTGTGAAGATGTTACAGTACATAATTCATAAATTTTGCAAGCCACCAATGTCACAACATAATGGAGTTGAGAAGTTCAAATGGGTAAGATATGAAGGCATTTATGTCAACAAGCATTACAGTGATTGTGGTCTGGTAGCAATGAAGTTGCTTGAGTTGTTGGCGAACGACAATGGACCTGAACAAATGGCGACCATCACAGACGACATTGTTGATGAATTCTGGGCTCAAAATGCAATGGACATCTACACTGAATTAGTTGCCCCTATCTACATATCACAGGACGAGTAGGTGGAATTTGGATTCGGTCTGGTCTGTTTAGTTAAATGTAAAATAGTTGTATCGTTTGTTTAGAGACAGTTAACTTGTGTGCTGTTATTTTTATGTGTAACTCCTAACATTTGATGAGAAATATTTATGTGAGTAACCGTTATCGTTATTGTAAGGCGTAACATATTTAGACAGTAACATGGACATCACATTTATACAATGTGGATAAAGGTTTTGTGGACAGAGCTTATAGGTTATTAGTTGGTTATCACAATGTTTGTGGAGAGGTGTTAAAGTATGCTATTGACGCATTTATTGGACAACCACTTTGGTATTTTGTACAAAATGTGTGTGGACAAGGGTTTGCGTTGGCTGTCCACAAAGTATATGACACAATCTATTTTATCAATAATTTGACACTAAATTTATTTAATTTATTGATGAATATACTTCTAATGTAATTGGATAAAATAGAAGCACTTCTAGCTTTGGGTATAACATTGACCAGGTGGATAAAGAAAACATCTTAATTAGGATTTCATTGTTCATAGGTGAGAATGGACAAAGAGAACATTATATTTTGAAACGCGACCATGTGGATATTGAAGAATTAATATTGTTTAATTGAAGATTATTTTAGTAGTTGATAAGTGCGGACTGATGTCCTTACAATGAAACTTTAGAACGGAGTACAACATGGAAAAGAAAATCTTATTCCTCTCAATATTATGTGAATTACCGATTGTGTTTTTTTAAGGGAATTGTTGTTGACATGTGGCAGGGTGGTGTGACGGTCTGTAACATCCGTGAACCGGAATCTCGGTTTGGGATGTGCATCGATCAATGCAGTAGGAGCATCGGTCGATGCTGGCTCAATTCTGTGCGTTTTGACTTAAGTCAAACGCTGCGTTTTGGGGTTAAGGAAAACCCTTAGATGCGAGTTTTGTCTCATTCGTGGTTGTGTGGCCGTTTTTGAGAAATAGAAAGAGAGAAAAAGCTTTGTGAGAGTTCTTGAGCGTTTTTGGGAGATTCTTGGAGGTTGGTGACGTTTCTTGGTGAGATCTGTAGCTGGGATCGTTGTAGGAGCTTCCTAGAGGCTCGTTTTTGCTTGCTAGAGGTTCAGATTCTTCTGTGGCAAAGGTAAGTGCATGACCATGGCTTATCTAAGCTAGAGGATTCTTTAATCTGCTTGTCGTGTGATGTTAGGCTTGTTAGTTCGTTGCTATGGACGTTAGGAAGCTTTCTTGTGGCTTGGGATCGAGTTTTGTGGTTGTAGGAACGGAGATCCGGCGAGAAGCTTCGAGGAAATCACGGTGCTCGACGTTGCGTCGATCGACGCATATCTTGCGTCGATCGATGCAAGTGCGAGGACGGCGCGTAAAACTCTAGGGTTTTCGTGTTACGTCGAGCATGCGTCGGTCGATGCAGATTGGGTATCGGTCGATGCAAGTTACACTTGCATCGGTCGATGCAGCTTCTGTGTCGATCGATGCTTCCCCATTTGGCATCGATCGATGCATGTGTGGCGTCGGTCGATGCTGAGTCCTGGTTTGTTATTTGTCGTTTGTTGATTGTTGTGTGTTGGTTATTGATACTCTATTGCTTGTGTGTATAGCCCAGTAGATGGGAGGATTGCCTTACTGAGTGTTTATAAAATACTCATGCATTGCAATATGTGTTTGTGGTGCAGGTAAAGGCAAAGTGTGATCGTGGAATCAAGGCAATGAAGAGGAGGATGTTCTAGGGACTCGATTTGATCTTGTCTAGCTTGCTAGGTTGCTAGAGTTGAGTTATTAGAACATTGCTAGGCTGCTGGTTCTATGATTTCTGCTATTTGATTATTGGATATTGTTGATGTTATGATTATTGGTTATTATTGGATTATTATTTGGATATTGTTTGGTATTGGTTATTCTGCTGTTGGTTGTGATTGTGGTTAGGTGGCTAGTGGATATGGGACCACTAGTTGTAGTTTATTTATTATATCATATTATTATTTATTATTTATTATTTTTTTTAAAAAAGTCGGTTGTTTCACGGTCTTCTGCATATTGGGCATGTAGGTCTACCCACTCTCCACTGCCTCGTAGGTGGGTTTAATACATGCTGACCCATGTGGCTATCTTGGATTGGCAGATTGACCTCTGTGTGGAAGCCATAAGCTGGGCCCCATCTTCCTGCCTTATAGTATTAATGGAGCAAGAATTCAAACGCCAACCCTTTATTAAGCTCAGCCCACATAGCGTATGGGTTTTGTTTGGCAAGGCATTTCTGGTAGAAAGCACTATAGGTTGAGTGTGGCATGGTCCACCAGATGAAATGCTCTGATTTGTCTAGACAAACTGTAGAGAGGGTTTCGTTTAAGAGGACTGCATCTTTGTAGTCACTGTCAGCTCTTATCAAAATTTTCAAAGTGTCTACCCCATCTTTAGCAGCACAGCTTACAATTTTTGCATGTAAGTGTGGAGGGATGTAAATTTCTTTGGTGGTCGTATCCTGCATAAAAATTATAAAATTTACAGAAACTATTAGTAAAAATGATATGAAAATAAACGTAAGTTGATGTTACCTCTATATGAAACATAATTATTGTCGTCTTAAAATAAGTTGGTTGATGTAGATGTGGAAGAGTAAGGCGAGAGGATGGAAAACTAAGGTAAGGCTAAAAAATGGACAGTACGATAACTTGGTTGATGTAGATGTGGAAGAGTAAGGCGTAAAATAATTTATTAATTAAAAAGCAATGTACGTCCGTTGATGGCGGGATCTTTCCCGCTTGTTTTTTGAAAATGGATGAAAACTATAATACAGAAACATTGTACATAGGGGGGATGGGTAGTAGGTGACAACTTTGCATTGATGGGTTCCTTTCAGTAGTAGGGGAAGGCTACATCTGTAGGGGAAGGCCACATCTGTATTGTCAATTATTGTGTGTTAGTGGTGAAAAACCGTAGGAAAAATGTTGAAGTGGCAGCGGATGTAAGGCTATTGTAGAGAGAGTAACCCTAATTGTTATTGTAAGGGTCGTTTACATATTTAGAAACTATCATGGACAAGAAATTTTACAGAATGTGGATATAGCATTTGTGGACAGAGCACATAGTTGTTGTTATGGATTGTCAATGTGTCTGCACAGGTGATATAATATGTTCTCCACGAATTCAGTAGACAACAACTGGGTTACGTTGTCCATAATATGTGCGGACAGAGGATATATTATGTTGTCCACAAAGTATATGTCCCTGTCCATGTGCACATAGACCAGTCCATGTGAACATAGACCATCAGAACATTAAATGCTAACAAAGTATAAACGTATTTCAACTATCAAAACACTAAATTTGTTAACCCTAAACAATGAATTGTGAACACAAAAATCTGAACGCGAAACTAGAAAAGTAAAATGTAACCCCTAAACCCTAAACATTAAACGATAGTACACTAAATCCTGACCCCTAAACCTAAAACACTAAACTCTTAACAAAAGAATAGAAAAACCTTACCCCTAAACCCTAAACGCCAAAACAAAAACCGGAAAATACTTATTCGGAAATCCCTAACCATAAACACTAAATACTTAGCACATTAAGAGGAGACCCTGAAGAGTAAAATGTAAACCCTTAACCAGAGACCCTAAAACTTAAACCATAAACCGTAAACCAAACTTATTCAGAAATCATTAACCATTTATCGTAACCCTAAACCCTAAACACTAAACCCTAAACCCTAAACACTAAACCCTAAACCCTAAACCCTAAACCCTAAACAGTAAACCCTAAAACGTAAACCATAAACCGTAAACAAAACTTATTTACAAATCATTAACCATTTACCGTAACCCTAAAACATAAACCCCTAACCCTAAACCCTAAACCCTAGAAATTTAACCCTAAACCCTAAACTGTAAACCCTAAAGGATTAAACAGTTTTCCCTTGACAATGAAATTAAAACCCTTAGACGTACACATGAAGACTAAACCCCAATTCATGAAACTAGAATCATTAACCCTAACACAAGTAACCTTAAACGGCAAGAGGGAAAACAAAGTATAGACATCCCAAGTAGGGTAATTTCCTATTTGTATGTTGTAAACTTTGGTTAGAGTATGTTATCATTGGTTGGTAATTTTGTAGTTTACACCTATTTGGAGTGTATTTGAAATCTAATAAGAGAATCATTAAAGCGTTTAATATCTGAACAATGGATGCTATCCACATGGTTTCGGATATGTATGTATTTCATGGATGTGTCCACGTGGATAACATATTAATAATGTCGAAGGAAGTTATTATTTACGGATAATTTGGGAGTTATGGTTTGTAGATGGAGTCTTTATAAACCTAGTTTGTAGGTTATAGAACATAGCTGAAAATGGTACCGACATACAAAATCGTTTATGAGAACTGCTCTCATGGTAACTGCTCTCACGGTCGTATACTACCACAAAGACATTTCCCTCGGCCGCACAGTGCTCGGACACGTATGAGTGACCGCCAACCAGCTGAGGACCCTATCACCAAACATCTTGTTCGGCTGAATTTAGAGGTTGGGATTTTTGGTTTATAAAATTTTTTAATGTGTCTGTTATGTTATAGATCTGAGAGATTAAGTGAATTACTTGTTTTCGCTTTTACGGATTCCTACACCTAAAGATCTTTACATCCCAGCACCAATTCTGGCAAAAATTGTGAGTTTCAAGCTCAAGATGGCATAGAGCATTTGAGGAACTGGCTTCTCACCGTCCCTGAAGGTAGGGTAGCCGTTCACTTGTTGGAAACTCTATCTTCGGTGAGGATGGATCGTAATTCCGATTTTGTGAGTTGGTCAAGACCTTCGTCTGTGTACTATGACTTTTTTGGTTGGTGTTCATTCGCGAAGAATCCTTATGCTTTGTATGCCAAAAGCTTATTCCTAGCTTTTCAATGCTGTGAATTGAAAGAGGCTATTGCATTGGTGAGTACCATTAAAAATGTGTACCCAGTTGCTGAGTTGTTGTGGATAATATTGAAGAGCTGCGAAGGGACATTGGGTATGGATTTTTACTGGAACTACAAGAAGAAGTCTCGTTTTGGTGATGTTGATAGGCTGGCTGACTCTCTAATGTACCACATCTACACCATTGGGCCTAAGAGATGGGGGACCTATTATGAGACTTGGCACTTTGAAGATGTGCCAATGTGCTGTTTTGAACACGAGATGCTGCAGGAATTCTATGGGGAGAGATGTATCGAGTGTATCTTCTTCTACCTATCTAGAGATATAATGCTTTTGTCTTAGTATTGTAAGCAGTATTGGAATTTCGAGGTTGTCGTCTTTTTCATTTTAATTTTCTTAAACTTCTGTGCTGTAAGGAATATTTATCGACCTGTATTTTGCTAAACTATTTGCTAATATCTTGATTGCAATCCTGGAAAATTTGCTAATCTAGTATGGATTTGTGGAGGAACATCATGACAGGCACAATGTACTAGTGTGTAGAACCCTAATTTCATGATCTAAAACTTGGAAGTTTAGACGACCAGATATTGCTGTCGAGTGTTAAACGAGCAATCCACTATAAGCAGGGAAAAAGTTTGAACTGGTTAATGTCTTCACTTGACCAACGATTGTTGTCCATGTGGCTACATGGTAAGTGTTGGTGTAATTTATATATATGTATCCACTAGAGTATCTCCACATGGTTAACAAAAACGAGATTATTTTTGGATGAGGTTGATCTATTGGAGTGAGAAATATTTTCCTATTTTTTTGGTTGTTAGATTGTAGTATCCACATTGATGGGCTATGCTAGATAACTAGTCGGCATATAGATGGTACTTTGAGGTTCTGCATGTGATTAGAATGTGTAATCTTGTGATAATTTTTGGCTGTCCACTATTAGGTATCTATATGGATTGTACTATGCGGGATATGTAATAATATAAAGAAGGCAAAAGAGATATATAGTGGAACGTTTCATAACTCATACCATTTACATTAACCGCATGAAGTAAGCCATATGGATATGACAAAAAAAATATCTAAAGTGATCCTAATATTTCCGGAGTCACTCATCCAACACTTACCTGGAAGGGACCAAAAATTTCTACTCAACACATACCTAACTCATAGCATTTCCCGCAACATTAAAGGCAAAATATATGACAATTCAAAATGATCAAAATTAAGAGTCTAGTTAAGTAAGCCAAAAAAAATTACTTGTAGCCCTCAAAACCTAACATTCTTCACCAAAGAAGCAACACCATCAAATGGGATTGCTACACCTACTCCTATTGTGTCATGTCTTCTTGCATCTTGAACACCTATTAACTATCACAGTGACAGATGAAGATTTCTGAAAAAAAAATAGATGAAGCAGGTGAAAAAAAAATAGATTTCTACAAATTAATACATGATCACTCGCATGAGAAACAGGTGAATAAATAGATGAAGCTTAGCCCATTCTTACCGGATATTCACCAACATATGGATTTCTACTCTTGGTGGCCTACCAAATGGCCGGCTGGCCTTTGGTGTGATTATGTCCCTCCTAACAATTTCATCGGCCATGCCCAGATCATTGGGATTAACTTCAGGGTTGATTACTCTTGCGTAAGTAGCTGCCCATGTAGAAGTCTTATAATACTCGTCTACTAGTGTTGCTAGTGGAATACCTTGGTAGTTGGCAGCCAACATTGCATGTCCACAAGGGACCTTTACTTGATCGTATTGTTTGCAAGTGCACTTTTTCAAATCGAGAAGGACATGATGCTTCCTGTTGAACACCCCCACAATTTCATAACTCCAACTTGAAACAGTTGCAACCTTGCTTCTGTTAACTAGTGACATATACTTTGTCATTTGTCTATCAACCTTCGGAGTTACCAACTCTTTGTGTTTAGCAGACTTTTTTCTCCATGCATTGAACCACCGTGTTAACATATCCCTAATAAACTTAAGCAACTCCACTATTGGTGACGCCCTAACCTTCCATAGTGCTTTGTTCAACGTTTCAGCTATGTTGCTAGTCATAAGATTGTAACGGTCTCCCTGAAAATATGCGTGTGACCAATGAGCAGCACCGATACTGTCAAGCCATTTAGCACAGTCGATGTTTTTGCCTCTAATATGTACATACATTGTCCGAAAGAGCCAATTGTGAAGGCATATGCAGCATTAGTGACCAGTTTTGCAAGACCTTTGTTGTGAAATTTAGCATTGACATTCCTCGCCAAGTGGACAATACAAGCTCCATGATGAGCAAGGAGAAAACCCCTCTTTTTAGCAACGTAAATGGACTGATGCCTGTTAGAAATGATGGTCAGTGTCTTGCTGTCTGCGATTATCCGTTCAACCTTTTCAAAGAACCAAGTCCACGCATCATCATCCTCACTATCTACAACAGCAAACGCTAGAGGGAATACTTGAAAGTTACCATCTTGGCCACTTGCTGTCAACAACACTCCTTTGTACTTACCAGTTAGATGTGCCCCATCCACAAGAAGAACACGTCTCAGCTTACTAAAGCCTTGTATTGATGCACCAAATGCCAAAAACGTGTACAACAACCTTTCACTACCATCTTCCTCGATTTCTATTTTGATATTTGTTACAGTACCGGGATTTGCGAGCTTCAAAAGATGCAAATATTCAGCCAGATTATAATATGATTCTTCATCACAGCCAAACAAATCTTCTATAGCTTTTTCCCTAGCCCTCCAACACTTACTGTATGATGCTGACACCTTTAGGTCCTCAAGGACCAATTGCTGCAGGTCCATTGGTAATGGGGCTTTAGATGGATCGCTTAATTTTGCTTTGAAGACAGCAGCAAAAGCTCGAGATGTTGTCTTCTTCATGTAATTTCTCCTTGTTTCAACTGGGCATGTGTGTTCCAAACATGCTTTACATATCTCATAGTATCCATTTCTCAGTTCTTTAGCCATAATCCTCCATTCGCATCTCTCACCAGACCAATTAAGAACAAAGTAGTCTCGCTTCTTATGGGTTTGTTTAAAATGGAACATATTCTTAACTGCATATATGGCTAAACCTATCTGGCAATCTTCTTTATTGGTGAATACCTTGCCCTTGTATATGCCTTTATCATTGTCATCAATGTGAAGATCAGAAATCTCATCCCTCTCATATTCTAGGAATAACAAACTACTCATCATCAACATCCTCTAACCTCGGTTTCGGTTAAGTTGGAATCTCTTCCTGTCCACCATTATGTGTCCACGAGGTTACGGTACTTTGGATAGGTTGAATGACTGCTGGGTCACCACTCAAACCAAAAACTTCACCATTATCCTTACCAAATTTCTTATCTTTTAATGATATCCCACCGTTGACGACAACCCTATGGTCAAAATATTAATTTGTGGTACACATAATTTCTACAAGATTTGCACGACCAAAATGATCTCCCACAAAGTTTCCCCAAAATTCTTTATCATAACCTGTAGGAGTAAGAATCTCCTGAGTTGGTCCTTCTTCTTCTTCTGCGTCCTCTTCTTCTTCAGAACTATGACCTCAGTCTTCAACATTACCGTCCTGGCGAACAACATTACAACCTCGTTCCCAATACTTTGACTCTATTTCAGCCACCTCAGCCAATAACGCTGGATCAACCTGGGTGGTAGGTATTATGGGGATTGTTGATTTGGAACCAACAGTTGCTTCCATTGCAACATCAACATCAATTAAAGGGTTATTGGTACAAAAACTACACTTCCCACACTTACCGTTACCGAAACTACAACCAGAAGAACTTCCGTCAGACACACGCTTCCCACTCTTACCATTACAAACTCCAATCTTAAAATTTTTCTCCATTTCAGAAAGACCAGCGACGACCACATCATCCAGTTGGCTTCCAAGAGTGGCATCAATTAATGGTGCCAACTCATCATCGCTTGTTCCAAAACTACATCCAGGCGAATTAATGGAGAGCAGAATGCCACGACCGGAAACATCAGAATCTCTATCCCCTGTATTTAACTCATCTGTGTTTGTACCTCTATTTCTAGACTCTTTGAAGTTGACAAACATATTTAAATGACGGTTCTCCCAAAACAATTGCTTAAAGTAGTCTAAGCCAACATCGGTAGTAACCAGTACTGGAGGAGTTCTCTCACCTGTCGTGAAAAGCATGCTGTTAGGAGGACAAAAGCTGTAACAAACCTTCTTCTTGACAACGCCGAATTCGAGTATTACGGCATCCTCAAGTTCAGCTAACGTAATAGTTTCGGAGAGGGGAACAACCCTCGAAACGAGAAACTTATCCACCTCAAACCTCCAAAAGCCATCCACAGAAGAAGCCCACTCACTGCATAGGAAAATACAATGTCCAACCTGCAACCAAAAACTGTGTTTGGTTTATAAATCACAGAATTGCAATCCACAGAAAAGAAACAAAACCAATAATGCAATCCACGGAAAACAACCAAAAAACATAAAACAAGAAAAAATACCATGGCTGCCATGTTCGGCTGACAAAAACTATATTCTTTCCTGTCTCCCTTATCCACACAAAAGGAAACTTTTATGTATGGCTGCCAACATCTTATTTGAGGAACTAGACACGTGTAAATCATACAGCTGTAGGATCAATTATTTTTAGTTACAATTGGAAGGAGGAGATTCTTTTGCTGAAACAATTGTAGTTAGAAAGTAGACTTTGATTAAAAGTAGCTGAGGGGTAAAATTGTATAGAAATGAAGTGGACAGTGTAAAAGTGAGGCAAAAAGTGTCTTGTGGACAAAAAGTGTGCTATTGGATAATTAAATGTATGAAAAGTGTGTTAGGATGCAAAATTTCCTTAAAAAAATAACATATAATATATGAAATGGGTATAAATGTAACTGTATTTAGAAAGAGAAAGTACCCTCTGATAGTTCCTTAATTCTTTTTGGTTTTAGTGGTATCTAGTCCATATTCCCTTTTTCTTTTGTATTAGTGATTTAACTTGTTCGTTTAAAATGATTTATCAGAAAACTTCTAAATCATAAACCAACAAAAGTTTTTTTTTCTTTTCGAAGAGCCATCAAAACTTTATATGATACCAGCATGTCTGATAATAATCCTTTTCTTTTGGAATCTCCATTTCATGTGTTTCCTTCCACACTCTGGTCTTATTCTCTCCAGTTCAAAATAATATCATATCGTTTATTATTAGTCAACATGTTGAAAACTTTGTTATTATTAGCTTTTCATATGAATTAAATGACCCATGGAAAATTCGAAATTTATGTTTCTAGATTAATAGCACAAGAATGTCTCCAAAATAACCCATGTTTTAAAACGCGGCCACCGAAGCGCCGGTTAATTGTTTGGCGGAGGTGTTTCGTCGAGATTTTATCAAATCCGAATTAAAATCGGAAAAACGGAAAAAATTCAATTTTTTTGCTCAAAATAGGAAGATAGATGTTGGATCTAACATATTAGTTATTAAAAACAGTTGAATTGGAGATAAAATCGATGAAAAACACGTTATCAAATTACGGCGGCCATAAACTAGGGTTGGAGCTTCGCAAAGATAATGTGGAAAAAATGATAAAGAAATTACTATTTTGCCCTTATTAATAAAATGATGAAAAAGAGACGAAATGGAGCTTCAAAAGATGAACCTGGGACAGGCAGCATTCTACACGGATAATTCACCATCTGGGCTATGTCAAAGTTCAATATTTGTTATCCAAACGAAGTACATAACTACTAAATGTTATAATATTTGTATTAAATAATAAAAATACTTTAAAACTAGTTCACGATTAATCCTCATATAATCTCCGATTAATCGATTAATCGTTAGGCGTACATCCACCGCCCGACTAGCGCCTAGCAATTTTTAAAACATGGAAAATAACTAGTTTATGCTCTTTAGCAAAATAAAATAACTAGTTTATGATCCAATAAAACGAAAGTGCCAAAAAAAGTTATGGTGTCACCAAATGTAATTTGACTAAACAAAATACAAAAAAAAAACGCACGAGAAGAAGAAGATGAAAAAGGCATCCACTAAACATTTGCATTTGTGGACAACAAAGTCAATGACATACCGTTTGAGACACCGTGGCTTCTGCTTTTCTTCAATCAAAATAACCAATCATGTGTTTTTTGTTTCTTTGCTTCGACAGTATTTGGGAGGTTGTTTTTATATAATTCAAAACATACTTATTAGTTGTTTGACTGTGTCTAAAGGCAGACTTGGTTGTTTAGAGTTGTAATATCAAATGTCAAAATCCATAAACTTTAGATTCGTTAATCTTCACGTTGACAGAAAAACCTCAAGCCCCACACATTTATTAAAGAGAAAGACATACTTATTAGTAGTTTGAATATGTTTAAAAGCAAACTTGGTTGTTTAGAGTTTTTCACGTAGATAAAAATATCTCACGTACCACCACACATAAATTATTTCTCTAGTCAAGTTATTTTCTATGTTTTGGACTGTCATTTGCTGGAATCTAAATTATCAATTGCTTCAACTCTACTCCACTGCAACCAAATCGTGTCTACTTGGTTGTTTAGAGCTTTCAATATTAAATGGCAAAACTCGTTAAAAAATTCGTTAATATCTATCTACTTACTCAATAACTCTCTCGTACCACACATATTATTTGTTGTATTGAACTTTGTTTCCTTTGTTTTGTTGTGTCATTTTCAGGAATCTTAATTATTAAATCTTAGAATCAACTCCACCACAACCAAAACGAGTCTTGTCTCCATGACCTAATTTGCTTAACAACCTTATCATCTCACTAACAACTCCATCTCCCAAAAATCTAAATTCCTTTAACTATGCCTATAAAATGTTCACCATATTTCAACACATAAGCAACCCAACATATTCTCTAATACATTTGGCAAGAAATATTTTGATAAATTTGTTTTCGAAAATAATTCAGAAATGAATGCACATTTCCTCAATCTCCTTCTCATTGTCGTCTTAGTGGTTTCTTTAGACGTCCAAGCACTCAGTCCTCACTACTACGACCATTCATGTCCACAAGCTGACCACATTGTCACCAATGCAGTCAAGAAAGCCATGTCAAACGACAAAACAGTTCCTGCTGCGCTCTTGAGGATGCATTTCCACGACTGTTTCGTCAGAGTACTAACTACTTACACACCACATATTCTTGTTATCTTTCAATATTATATGTGTTTTATACTCTAAATAACGTTGTTGGTGAATATTTTTTGTCAATAAAGGGATGTGATGGGTCAGTTCTATTAGACTCCAAGGGGAAGAACAAAGCAGAGAAAGATGGACCTCCTAACATCTCACTCCATGCGTTTTATGTGATTGACAATGCAAAGAAGGCATTAGAAGAGCAATGTGCCGGTATCGTCTCTTGTGCCGACATTCTTTCACTCGCTGCAAGAGACGCTGTCGCTCTTGTAAGTCTCTCTCCATCTCATATTCCAGATATATTACTATCTTTCTATGATGATTATAATGATCCACTTAAAATATTCATTGTGGATGTTGTTAATAGTCAGGAGGGCCTACATGGGAAGTGCCGAAAGGGAGAAAAGATGGAAGAATATCAAAGGCAATAGAAACAAGACAACTACCAGCTCCTACTTTCAACATCTCTCAACTACGTCAAAATTTTGGCCAAAGAGGCCTCTCTATGCATGATCTTGTTGTTCTCTCTGGTATTCTACATTCTCTCCTTCACCTAAAATACATTTACAAAGATATCTTATAATCTTGTTAGTTGGTATAAAGGTATCCATAAAGATGTAACATAAACTATATGAAACAAAGAATAGTTTAATTCCTTAAAATAAGTGCATGGAATACTGATTAATTTCTAACTAAAGTCCAAATATAGTTGAATGTAAAGTGGTATAAATTGGGAATGTTGAATGAAATTGCAGGGGGACATACGCTAGGTTTCGCCCACTGCTCATCGTTCCAGAATAGGCTCCACAACTTCAACACACAAAAGGAGGTTGATCCAACACTAAACCCATCGTTCGCATCAAGGTTAGAGGGAGTATGTCCAGCCCACAACACGGTGAAGAATGCTGGAGCGACCATGGATGCAACCGTATCATCATTCGACAATATATACTACAAGATGCTTATGCAAGGCAAGTCACTATTCTCATCCGACGAAGCACTTCTCGCGGTGCCCTCTACTAAGAAACTAGTGGCAAAGTACGCGAGTTCCAACGAAGAGTTCGAGAGGGCTTTTGTGAAATCCATGATCAAGATGAGTAGTATCAGTGGGAATGGTAATGAGGTCAGACTTGACTGCAGAAGGGCTCGCTAGAATCTCAATCTACGCCTCCAACAGCAAGTTATTATTACATTTATGTTTCTTTTTCTTGTATCGCAATCATCTATCATGTTCTTATGTGTGCTTGTATAGGCATTTATTTACAATAATCTTATCACTTGTTTTCCAATCGGTTCTTATTACTAGCACGTTGCTCCCTATCTAAAATGACTAAAAATTTAACAGAAGATAATATTCTCCTTTGGGCAACAACTTCCATATGTTTGGTAGTTAAGTATTCAATTTAATTAACATTCATAGCATAATATCCGACCCAATGTCATAGCTGGACCAACACAGAGAAGAGAATAGATATATATAGTCAAAGTCATAAGATAAGACAGGGAGACACAATGGGTCGAGGATGAGACAGTAACCAGGTCTTCATCTGTATTCATTCAAACGCCCACTGATTCTCACGACGAACCTCTTCTTCTTCCTCTGGCGTGAAGTCGTTCTTAATGTTGAACGTCTTGCGGATTTCATCTGGGGTTTTCCCTTTAATCATATCAGCTACTGTCTGGCAGGTCAAGTCCAACAACCCCTTGATATTTAGGTAGTTAGCAGCCTGAAATGAGTCAGAATGAAACCAACTTAAGATGTTTCCAGCTTTCAGAATAAAAATGGAACTTCTTTCATGGTTTAAGTAAATCAAAACATATTGGGTGCACATAAAGAGAGTAATGAAAACGATTCCTATGAAAACAGAACACAACATACCATGTTAGCAGCCTACAAGGTGTTACCAGAAAAACAAATTTAGATTCAAGTTTTCTCATCAGCTGCTTGAAATTTTCAGAACAACGATGGAATTCAAGCAAATCCCAAAACAAATCAATATTATCCAATGTTTAAGACAGTACAAAGAACATGAGCTTGAATGAAAGAATATATGCCATTGTTGGACACTATGCTTCAATGCTAATTTGATAAGATATGTAAAACTTTATGGTTCAAGCAAATTATATATACTGAACTGTGTGCACACAAATAGAACAATGACAACAGTTTCCAAAGAACATCAGGATCATCCATTGTCTAAGAGTTGCCATGTTTGACTTAATTTGATCAGATATGCAAAGAACTCATAAGTGGTCTTTAACAAAACTCTTGAAATTTTCTCTATCAGACAGAGATAGGGTTAACCAGATAAGATACTGAAAACAGTATTCTACTCAGACTGAAATTGGTAAATTAATTTAAATAAAACCTAAAAGTTCTGTATCCCCAAGAGCCCTGAAAATACACCTCAAAACCGTTACAGATATGAAATTTGGAAAATATCTAACAAAACCTGGATTTGCGTCTCCTACGAACCATGAAACCAAACTTCAAATCTGAAAATTGAGATTTCAAAACCCTTAAGAAAACCAGAAAATAGAAATCGATCTTTAACAAAACCTTAAAAAATAGTTGTCTTCAGCAAAACTCTTGAAACTTTCTTTAACGAGACGAAAGAGTTAACCAGATATGATACTGAAAACAGTAATCTACTAAATCTGATATTGGTAATTAATCTAAACAACAAAACCTAAACTGTTAGGTTTTGTAGCTCAAATGGACAATTAAGGTCTCAAAAACCGTTTCAGATCTAAAAATTTGGAAAATATCTAACAAAATCAAGACTGGAGTCTCCTACAAACCAAATTAGTTTCCCACAAACCCTAAAATTACACCTCAAATCAGAAATGGAAATTTCAAAACCTAAGCAAATCAGGCCTTAACGTAATCTCTACCACGAACACTACAAATTAGATCTCAATCAGAAACCCCAGATCTTGAAACCCTAGAAATGAAAAAAAAAAAAAAAAAAAATCAACCACCACCGAGTAAAAACAAATAAATCGAAGACAAACCAGGATGAGATCGAAGAGAGTGCCCTGGTCAACTTTTATAAACTCAGAATCCCAAGTCTTCAGATCCTCATCACTAGAACCAGACGCGACGGTAGTAGTAGCAGCAGTAGAAACGGCGGTTTCGGATTTGGCAGCAGCTTCGACATGCTTTTTGCAGTACTCAATCACCTTGGAAAGGATCTTGCTGGTGACATTTGGGAGAGGGATACCGTTATCAGCACAGTCATCTTCAATCATATGCTTGATGGTTTGTGACTCTAGCGCCACCGCTTCGTCAATTTCGAAGTTTTCGCCATCGGAGCTCTTTAGAGTGATTTTCCTCACCGTCGACATTGGTTTCGGATTTTTAGTGACGACACGGAGTTTGACGAGGAGGAGATTTGTGGAGACGGAGGAGATTGATGAGAAAAGATATTGCACGGAGTTAAATTAGTATTGATTGTTTTTTTTTTTTTCATTTTTAATAAAGCCGGTTCAGACATTTAATCGGTTAGATTTAACTCAATGAATTGAACTAAACCGTAATCGACTGGTCAGAACTCAGAATATCTAGAAATAGCAGACTTTACACACTAAGCTAAATGTAAAATTATCCATTCCAACAATCCAATTTATTTAATTTATCAGTTAAACAAATTTAATTAATCCTGTCAGTCGCGCAATTTATGCTTGTTTCTCATGCATTATACATTGTTATTCTATACATTTGATATTGTATAAATTTTAATTTTTTGAAATTATATTAATCATGAAAATTATGGTTTACACAATGCTAAAATATATAAATGAACCAGCGGTCAAAAAAAAAAAAAATGAACCGAAAAAACCTACAATGGTTTGTAACTCCGTAGTATTCGTTACTACAATCATTTACTCATATAATTGACTTAACTCAACTATATGCTATGTTTTTTTCTCCTATTATTATTGGATATATATTAGTGTAGTGTTATTTTGTGGTGTATTTTTGATAGTTTACAAATTTAATTATCTAAGTTTATATAGTTTGTGTTGTTGTTACGTTATTATTTGTTTGTTTCCTTTTGTAAATTACCTATTCTTTTTTTATAACAAGTCCACGTATGTCAAAGTAAAAGACATATTTTTAATTTAGTTTGGTTTTGTGTTATTATTTTAATATTATATTTATGTTAAACTGTATACAACATTTCTAAGGATTATGTTAATTGTCAAAGTTACTTTAAAAGTTATATATGATTTAGTTTTTTTAAATTAAAACATTTNGGGGGGGGGGGGGGTTTCGATCTTAAACATTGTTTAATTTGTCATTGATACTATTATATGTAAATCTTGAGAGGCAAGGAACCTTTGTTATCACAAGCCAAAAAACACTGCAATCATCACTGTGAAAATGAATCACATAGTAAATGCATAAGCAATAAGATAGACATATGATAATTTTTGTTTGATAATATGTAACTAATTTACTCTAGTTTATGTATGCTTCAGAAAGAGAGTTTATCCTCCAATCACGCTTGAAAGATTACTCTAGTTTGGTTCATATCCCTTATATGTATAAGTTTTCTCACAAAAACAAAAAAAAATACTGACATGTTGCGCTCACAAAGCTCGAGAAATGTTTTATTTATTTGTCCTCAATTTCTAATAGTATTTATATTTACATACCACTGTATATATTTTTTTAAATGACATCCAAAATTTAATTCTTTTATTTTTTATAGAATCTTGTGTCCTTTAATTGTTGTGATACACAGGTTAATTTGGATTCTTTTACTGTTTTTCTTGGACACTATTGTAATTGGGCTGAGCCCATAACAGAAATGAGTGGAGAAAAATTATTATTGGACAAAAATATTGAGCTGTATTAATCCTTATAATTTGATTGGCTTACTGTTTTAACTGATGTGTCAACTCCTACTTCAACTAAAAAGCTGAGGTGTCAACACTGGAGAGAAACACATTCAGTTTTTATTGTATTGATTCAACAGTTGAAGTAATGCAATGGTATGTTGAAAAAAAAAGAGATGAGGTGGAGACAACTGAGTTGAAAATATTTAACTCTGTTGAAATGTTGGATTATGATCGCCACATGTCATCTTTTGAATGGTATATTTTTAATTATAGGATAATATTTAGATAAATAAATGTGTTGTATTTCTATTGGATGGTGAGATTTCATATATTTTTTACCCAACCCAATTATTTGAGATAAAAAAAAATTATTTTAATATTTTTATACCAAAATTCATCATTTTTCACTCTCTATAAATAGAGATTTGTTTCATTTAATTTGGAAACACAAAAAGACTCATCATTTGCTATCAACTTTCATAAACTCTTGTTTATTGTTTTACCCGTCTTTTTGTTTTTAAATAGATCCTAATAATAACTCTTTTAGCTACCAAAATTATTCTAATTATCCTTCTAACTACCCAAATCCCAACAATTATCAGTTTCAAAATCAATCTCCCAACCATCCCCAGCATATACCAAACTATAAATATTCACCAAATTTCTTCATGCCGTCGGCTGTTCCAAACTATCGTCCATGTCATTGATTGATGATGTCATACTATTCTCAAACACCCTCTTATTCTTCTTCTCCAATGGGTAATGAAACTAATACGAATGTGGGAGGAGCTGAATTTTCTAAATTTTCTACACAAACGGCTCTTGGTGGTATGAGCGGTGTTCATGAAGCCATTCCAATGAAGATGATTCAACTTCTGCTTGTCAGAGAACCTCCAAATGGACCATTATGAAAAATTTGGTGGTACTAAATAGGTGGATTAAATATGGAACAGATAGCATCATTGGCAGAAACTAAAAAGGTGATTCATATTGGGGTAAAATTGTTGAGTACGAAATCACTACAACTACATCAGCAAAAGCTGGGGAAAATGGGGTTGGCGCTTACGATAACGCTAAACGTATGCAACAAAACAGGTGGTCGGAGGATGATGTATTGGCAAACGCGCATGAATTTTTATTCAAGTGCTGGTAATTAAAATTTCAAATCAATAAAAGAGTGGCTCGCAATTCGTGATCAACGACATTATGATAGTCAAGTAGGAAAAAATACTGGTTCTGGAAGCAGTGGATCTAAGAGATCCCACAACACTGATGCTAGTGACTCCAATTATGTAGGATCTGGTGTTCGTCCAATGGAGAGAGAGATGCTGCTAAGAAAAAGGCTAAAAATAAGGTAAGGGTGCAGCCTTGGAAGTGGTCAACAAAGAATGGAACGAATTCAAACAATTAAAGACGCAAGAACTGGATCAATTGAACAACATAGCCATGTTTCAAAAAAGAGACAAACCAATTGATTAAGGAAAAGATGTTGGCTAAGAAGGTGAAGATGTATTTCAAACTAACTGGAAAAGAGCATCTCAACGACAAGGGCAAAGAGCTGTTGCAGAAGTTGAGCCACGATTTATTTAAAATTTAATTATTGTCAAGTGGCTATTTGTGTTTTGTCACTTTATGTTTTAATAATGTGTGTGTTGTCACTTTCTCCTTTAGTAATAGGTGTTTGTCACTTACTTTTTAATAATGTTTGCTTGTCATTTTCTCTTTTAATAATTTGTGTTGTCTCGTTATACTTTACTAATTTGTTTTTGTCACTTTGATGTTCATATATTTTACCATGTTTTCCCTTAATATATTCACATCTTTTGTTATCCATTTTGACCAATATTGCTTAGCTTTAGGACTAATCATGCATTAGAGTTTAGTTTCATTGCATTTGCATCTTTTCATGCATAATCAGGTGATTTTGGAGCTTAAGGAGCATGGAAGCAATGCTGAGGAGAAGTGAAGCAAACATGAAGGGAAAGCAAGAGAGTTAAGGCTGAAGAACCAAGATCCGGAGTCCAGCTCGACCGCACACTTGACCAGACACTCGACCGTGTGCAGAGAGGTACTCGACCGAGTGGAAGCTGCACGAGAGAAGCCAACTCGACTGGTCACTCGACCGAGCACATGGTCGAGTTGGCCGAGTGATGTTCATATATTTTACCTTGTTTTCCCTTAGTTTATTCACATCTTTTGCATCTTTTGCTATCCATTTAGGCCATTATTGCGTAGCTTTAGCACTAATCATGCATTATAGTTTAGATGCATTGCATTTGCATCCTTTCATGCATATTCAGGTGATTTTGGAGCTTAAGAAGGTTGGAAGCAATGCTGAGGAGAAGTGAAGCAACCATGAAGGAAAAGCAAGAGAGTTAAGGCTGAAACAACAAGGTCCAGAGTCCAACTCGACCGCACACTCGACCAGACACTCGACCGTGTGCTGAGGAGGACTCGACCGAGTGGAGGATGCACGAGAGAAGCCAGCTCGACCTGCCACTCGACCGAGCACAGGTCGAGTTGACCGAGCCGTTGACTATTTTGTCTTTTAGTATTTTTAGGGCTTCCACTCCCTCTCCTATATAAAGCCTTGTACCTGCAGCCACCAAAAGAGTCCAGCTTTTTAGATATTCTCTAAACCTAGTTTTTACCCTTTTGGGAATTATTCCTTTTGCACTTTTATTTTTCTTAGATCTTGTACTTGTTTTTAAGGAGAAAAGACTAAATTCTTCAATATTGTTGGTTTCATAACTTTCTTAATATTGAGAATTCGAGTTTGATTCTTTCTCCAATATTGTAGATCTTTGTTTCATCTTTCTAATGATGCAAGTTTCGTATTTTTCTGGGTTTTTGACTTTGTTCATCATGTGTTCTTGTGAGTAGTTCTTTAGGATCTTGAGGATGGGTTAGGCTGGATTGATCTTGTGGTTTGTTTGATTTGGTCAAGCTTGATTGTTGTAGATCTCTTCTAGGCTAGATGATCTTAATGCTGATCCTATATCTGAGAGGGTAGGGTTTGATTTCAAGCTTCTTAGCATCACACCAATGTTTAAGAAGCATAGATAAGGCTAGATCTAGAGCTTACCATTAGGCTTGCTAAGAGATTAGAGGTCTTGTTTGGTTTGAGATGTATTGCTTAATGCCTGCTTGTGTAGATTCTTTACTGTGTGAGAACAAGTCTAGAATTGCATAGGTTTGATTGTTTCTTGCCATGAGAGTGGAAGAAACTTGTCTTAGATTTATATGTCTAGAGATTAGCTCAAAGTTTGCTTGAGATTTGTTGACCAAGTTAGATAACCACAATGATTAGTTCAGCCCATGAATCCCTCCTCAAGGCCTTCTTTGTTTATTGATTTTTAAGTCTTAATCCTGTTGCTTGCTTGTTGTTTGATTCGAATTTGCATTGCTCTGTTTTTATTGTGTTGCTCTGTTTCCCTGATTTAACCAGCTCGACCCTGCACTCGACCGACACTCGGTCGAGTGCTTGCTCGAGTTCATCCTCATAACTCTTGTTTATGATTTGTGATTGTTCTGTTTCATTCCT
>NC_025704.1:20838515-20839192 GCF_000633955.1 Camelina sativa
AGGGTTTGGGAAATCAGAGAAGAAGGGTAGTTCAAGTTCAGCAAGAGGATTCAGTGATCATGGAGCAACAAGCTAACCATGCGCAGAGACATAGGCACATTGGTGCTGGAGATGCACCCAACACCCACAACCAAAGGGCTGGTATTGTGCCTCCAACAGTGCCAAACAACAACTTTGAGATCAAGAGTGGATTGATCTCCATGATTCAAGCTAACAAGTTCCATGAGTTGCCAATGAAGGATCCACTAGATCACCTTGATGAGTTTGACAGAATCTGTGGTCTAACAAAGATCAATGGAGTGAGTGAAGATGGATTCAAGTTGAGGCTCTTCCCATTCTCACTTGGAGATAAGGCACACATTTGGGAGAAGACTCTTCCTACTGGAGCAATAACCACATGGAATGCTTGCAAGAAGGCTTTCTTGGCCAAGTTCTTCTCAAATGCAAGGACTGCTAGGTTGAGAAATGAAATTTCTGGGTTTGCTCAAAGAAACAATGAAAGCTTTTGTGAAGCATGGGAGAGGTTCAAAGGATTTCAGACTCAATGTCCTCATCATGGTTTCAGCAATGAGTCACTCTTGAGTACATTATATAGAGGAGTGCTTCCCAAGATAAGGATGCTTCTTGACACAGCTTCTAATGGAAACTTCCTCAACAAGAATGTGGAAGAAGGCTGG
>NC_025704.1:20840477-20841022 GCF_000633955.1 Camelina sativa
CTCTCTTATAGGAGTACCAATGTGGCTAATCCTCAAGACCAAGTCTATCCACCTCAACAGCCTCAACAGCAACAAAACTATGTCCCCAAACAACAACATCAAGTGTTCCAGCCTCAGTTGTGTCCCCCACCAGGGTTTCAGACTAACCAAGGCCAAGAACAAGACTTAAGAGCAATGATGCAACATTGTTGATTGGGCAAGAACAAGGAAATATTGAGGAATCCAAGCAGTTTGCTGAGTTGAATCAAAGGCTCACATCACAATACAATGATCTGAATATGAAGTTTGAGGGTCTTAATTAAAGAGTGAAGTGTATGAAAAGTAACATAGCCTCTACTTCAGCTCCAAAACCCAACCAACTCCCTGGAAAAGCTGTTCAAAATCCAAGGGAGTTCACAGCCAAAGCCATTCAAATTCAGGAGGAAGAAGTCACTGAGGACAGTGAAGTCCATGTTTGGGGGAATTCATTAGTTACTGAAGCCCCAAGTGACGTTTGTGCAAAGCAACAGGAGCTCGCAAGCGAACTCGACCAGGAACTCGAGCAG
>NC_025704.1:20842643-20843101 GCF_000633955.1 Camelina sativa
AAAACAACTAAATTCAAGTTTTAAAATCTCTCTCAAAGTTCATCTTTTGCTCAAGCTTTGTTCTTTCAAGTTTTTGGGTCACTAACCTATAAACTTTGAGCTTTGAGTCTATTCCTTTCAGTTCCTTTTGAAAATGTCTTCTAAGATCACCAGGAAGTCTCAACAAACCGCTGCAAGCTCCATGGAACGTCCTTATGCCAGCCTTGAATCAAGAGGTGAAGCTGGGAGAGCCACTCGACGCACCACTCGATCAACCACTCGACCGAGTGGCGGTTCGAGCAGCCAGTCGAGCCAGGTGCCGTGTCCAAGAGCCAGTTGAGGAAGATCCTGAGAGGACTGAAAGTGAGGAGGAAAGAGAGCCAACTCTCAATGAGTTCATAAGGAGACACAAGGCAAAAGGCAAGAGGCCATCTGTTGAAGTTGAACAAGAGGAGAGTGATGAGAGTGAGGAAGAAAGT
>NC_025704.1:20843201-20843645 GCF_000633955.1 Camelina sativa
AGAGTCTTTTCCCATAAATGAGCCTTGTCCCCAAGTGAGAAAGGGAAAAACCTCAGCTTAAAACCATCCTCACTTACACCATTGATCCTTGTTAGGCTGCATATTCTATCAAACTCATCAAGGTGATCTAGGGGATCCTCCATTGGCAATCCATGAAATTTGTTGGCTTGAATCATGGAGATTAAGCCACTCTTGATCTCAAAGTTGTTGTTGGCAACAGTTGGAGGCACAATTCCAGCCCTTTGGTTGTGAGTGTTAGGTGCATCTCCAGCACCAATGTTCCTTGGTCTCTGAACCTGATCCTGATGATCCATTGCTACTATAACCTCTTGTTGTTCCTGAACAACTCTCCTTTGCTTAGTTCCCAAACCCTTTGTCACCTTGTGGATGTTGTCAATGTGCTTGAGAAGATGGTCCTTTCCTTTAGACCTTGTGTGCATCAAC
>NC_025704.1:20848116-20854407 GCF_000633955.1 Camelina sativa
CCAGCTCTCTACCGGCAGTTTTGCCAGCAGCAAGGTCAACATTTTGACACTCGCGGTCCAGCTCGACCCCCCCACTCGGACACGCACTCGACCGAGTCGCGGTCGATGGCCATCGTCGAGCTGCCCCAAAGTCCATCTCCAAGTCACCAACAAGGCCCCAACTACTCCTATGACAGCATGCAGATGGATGTGGACAACTTTTTCCACAATCCCTAAGGTACCATCATCACCTTCACTTGTAAATATCATTGCATTTCATAGTTGTGTTTTGTTTTTAATCTTAAATTCTCTTACAAATTTGTTTCACACGGAGGACTGTGTGATTTAAGTTTGGGGGAGGGTTTGAGATAGCATTTGATGTTGTTTTTTTTGTTCTTATTTCAAATTTTTAGCATCTTCATATTAGTATCTGCATAGCATCTAAGGCATAGAAAAACCCTAAAAATTTGAAAAATTTTGAAAAAATCATTATAAAAAAAAGAGTGTTCATGTAGTTTGCATTGAATATTAGGATCTTGTTTAGCATGTTTCATGTAGGATTGTATAATATTTGCATTAGGGATCTATGATGAGTATTTCCTTGTTAGCTTGCTTAATTCACTAGACTAGGATCAATGCCCAAGTTAATAGTACTTTGATGCTAGTTGAGTGGTTAGAAGCATAAGATTGAACCAAGCCTTGAATTCTTGCATTGCATTTGGTCTAAACTGAAGCATGCTGTGATTTGATGCCATTTCCTACTTATAAGAACCTAATATTGACTTATAATTATCAATGTGTGCATTGCTTTAAACTCATGGATACCATATACATATTTGGATCATCTTCTTCCTTTTTACCACTCTTGTTGATCCAAGTAGCTGATTTCCTCATTAAGAATCAGTTCCCCTACCCCTAAACCAAACCTTCTTTCAAGCCATGTTTATTCTTGTGTGTGTGAGGCCTATTTTTGGGATTGAGCTTGGTAGAAAGTGTTAGGTTTGAACTGACAAGAGTAAAGCCTTGTGTAGTTCTAGTTTGCATTTTTCAAACTAGATAGGACTAGGTGGTTCACTTGTTGGGTTTGGGACTTGGCTATTATGAAAAGAAAAGAGGAAAAAGAGAAAGAAAAGGTTAGAGTCTTTAGGAGGGGAATGTGTTTAAGAAAATTTAAAGTCTAGTGAAAGAATGGGAAGAATAAGGTTGTTTAAAGATGGTTCTAGTTAAAGAAAAGAAAGAAAGAAAAGAGAAGTCTAGCAAAATGCTTATATGTCTTAAGAATAAGAAGAAAAGAGAACCATAGCAAATAAGTAAGAATCCCCCATTCCACTAGAAAGATCAAATAAGAAACCTCTCCTAAGACTTTAAAACCAAAAGAGAAAAGGGTGAAAAAGAAGAAAAGAAGTTAAAGGGTAGCACTAGGACCAATTGGGTTTAGATTGATAGGATAAACACTTTGGGTGCCTTTGGGTAGACAAGGTTTTGTTCTTGTATGTGTCTAAGTGTTCTTACCTTTAGCATTCTTCTAAAGCTCAATCCATTTTTTATGAGAGAACCTTGATATTGATAAGCCCTACTCTAAAAAGAGACCATCATTGTCTCTAAACCTTTTACTGCCAAGCCAAATGAGTTTAAGCATTGCATAGAATTGATTCATGTTCTTGATTAATGAATGTTAAAGGAAATGGTTGATTTGAATGCATGTGGATGTCTAAGGCTCAAATCAGTGAAGGTTGTGATATGCTTGTCTAAAGTCTTTAAGTATAGCTCATTCAACTTGCATCATAGTACTAGTAACTTGGACATTGATTCTAGATAGTCTATTTGCAAGCTTTAGGAGCTGAGATCCCACTTTCAAACCTCATCTACCTTCTTATGTCTTGTTTATTTGCTTGAGGGCAAGCAAAGACTAAGTTTGGGGGTGTTGATGTTCATATATTTTACCATGTTTTCCCTTAGTTTATTCACATCTTTTGCATCTTTTGCTAGCCATTTTCATCATTATTGTGTAGCTTTAGGACTAATCATGCATTAGAGTTTAGTTGCATTGCATTTGCATCTTTTCATGCATAAACAGGTGATTTTGGAGCTTAAGGAGCATGGAAACAATCCTGAGGAGAAGTGAAGCAATCTTGAAGGGAAAGCAAGAGAGTTAAGGCTGAAGAACCAAGGTCCAGAGTCCAACTCGACGAAGGACTCGACCGAGTGGGTAGATGGACTCGACCGAGTGGAGTGTGCACGAGAGAAGCCAGCTCGACCATGGACTCGACCGAGCACTGGTCGAGTTGACCGAGCCGTTGACTACTTTGACTTTTTCTATTTTTAGGGCTTCCACCTCCTCACCTATATAAGGCCTTGTACCTGCAGCCACCAAAGTGTGCAACTTTTTAGATATTCCCTAAACCTAGTTTTTACCTTTTTTAGTTTTATTCCTTTTGCATTTTTATTTTTAAGATCTTGTACTTCCTTAAAAAAGAAGACTAGATTCTTATATTTTGTTGGTTCTATAACTTTCAAGATATTGAGAATTTGAGTTTCATCCTTTCATCAATATTGAAGATCTTTGTTTAATCTTTCTAATAATGCAAGTTTCAATATTTTCTGGGTTTTTGACTTTGATCACCATGTATTGTTGTGAGTAGTTTCCTTAGGATCTTGAGGATGGGTTAGGATGGATTGATCTTGTGGTTTGTGTGACTTGGTCAAGCTTGATTGTTGTAGATCTCTTCTAGGGTAGATGATCTTAATGCTGATTCTATATCTGAGAGGGTAGAGTCTGATTTCAAGCTTCTTAGCATCACACCAATGTTTAAGGAGCATAGATAAGGCTAGATCTAGAGCTTACCATTAGGCTTGCTAAGAGATTAGAGGTCTTGTTTGGTTTGAGATGTATTGCTTAATGCCTGCTTGTGTAGATTCTTTACTGTGTGAGAACAAGTCTAGAATTGCATAGGTTTGATTGTTTCTTGCCATGAGAGTGGAAGAAACTTGTCTTAGATTTATATGTCTAGAGATTAGCTCAAAGTTTGCTTGAGATTTGTTGACCAAGTTAGATAACCACAATGATTAGTTCAGCCCATGAATCCCTCCTCAAGGCCTTCTTTGTTTATTGATTTTTAAGTCTTAATCCTGTTGCTTGCTTGTTGTTTGATTCGTATTTGCATTGCTCTGTTTTTATTGTGTTGCTCTGTTTCCCGGATTTATCCAGCTCGACCCTGCACTCGACCTACACTCGGTCGAGTGCTTGCTCGAGTTCATCCCCAGAACTCTTGTTTATGATTTGTGATTGTTCTGTTTCATTCCTATTTGCATTTCTGTTTCATCTACTCATTGTCCTGTTCATTATTGTCTTGCATTAGTTCATCATAGTAGTTTCTATTTCTGTTCTAGCTTCATATAGTCATAATCATTCTGTTCCATTCACATTTAGTTCTTAGTTCTTGTAGTTTTACTTTCTGCATCTTTACATTTTCATCTTAGGATTGTAGTGACAAACAATCTTTGCATTTGGCTTAACTTAGATTCATATACATATCTTAATTGTTCACAACCACTCATTTTGGATTGATACCTCTTATACTGCAACAGCATAAGGGGAATTGAAACACCCATCCATCTATCCATTCACATCTCACCATTGCATATATTCATCATCATTCATCATTCACCACACCAAAAAGATCTTGTTTCACCGAGCCGCCTAGCTATTTTGTCTTTTAGCATTTTTAGGGTTCCACTACTTTTTCTATTTAAAGGCCTTGTACCCTGCAGCCACCAAGGGTCCAACTTTTTAGAATAGTCAAAAACCTAGTTTTTACCCTTTTGGGAATTAATCCTTTTGCACTTTTATTTTTAGATCTTGTACTTCTCTTTGAGAGAAAAACTCTAGATTCTTCAATATTGTTGGTTTCATAACTTTCAGAATATTAAGAATTCGAGTTTCATTTCTTCTTCAATATTGTAGATCTCTGTTTTATCTTTCTACTGATGCAAGTTTCAGTATTTTCTGTGTTTATGATTTTGATGTTCATCATGTGTTCTTGTGAGTAGTAGCTTAGGATCTTGAGGATGGGTTAGGCTGGGCTGTGTTTGAGGTTTGTTTGCTTTGGTCAAGCTTGATTGTGGTAGAATCTCTTCTAGGCTAGATGTTCTTAATGCTAATCCTGAACTGAGAGGTTAGGGTTTGATTTCAAGCATCTTAGCATCACACCAATGTTTAAGGAGCATAGATAAGGCTAGATCTAGAGCTTACCATTAGGCTTGCTAAGAAATTAGAGGTCTTGTTTGGTATGAGACATATTGCTTAATGCCTGCTTGTGTAGATTCTTTTCTTTGTGAGAACAAGTCTAGAGATGCATAGGTTTGATTGTTTCTTGCCATGAGAGTGGATTAAACTTGTCTTAGAAACATATGTCTAGAGATTAGCTCAAAGTTTGCTTGAGATTTGTTGGCCAAAGTTAGATGACCTCATTCATTAGTCCAGCCCATGAATCCCTCCTCAAGGCCTTCCTTGTTTATTGATTTTTAAGTCTAAATCCTGCTGTTTGATTGTAGTTTGATTCGTTCTTGTGTTGCTTTGTTTTTCTTGCATTGCTCTGTTTCACGGATTTGTCCAGCTCGACCCTGCACTCGATCTACACTCGATCGAGTGCTTGCTCGAGTTCATCCCCATAACTCTTGTTTATGATTTGTAGTTTTCCTGTCTTATCTCATGTTTCATTCTAGTTGCATTTCTGTTGCATTTACTTAGTGTCCTGTTCATTACTTGTTTTGCATTAGTTCATTAGTATAGCTTCTATTTCTGTTCTAGCTTCATATTAGTCATAATCATTTTGTTCCATTTACATTTAGCATCTAGTTCTAGTAGCTTTACTTTCTGAACTTTACATTTCATCAATAGGACTGTTAGTGACAAACATCATTTACATTTTGCTTGACTTAGACATATGTGCATATCTTGATTGTTCACAAACTCTCAGATTGGATTGACACCTCTTATACTGCAACTGCATAAGGGGAATTGAAACACCCTGCCATCTATTCATATCATATCTCACCATCACTTACATTCATCATCCATACCACAAACATTTATGTTTCACACTTTCTTTCTTTAATAATTTGTATTGTCACATTATGTTTTTGTAACATCCGCAAACCAAATTGTTGGTTTTAGGGATGAATGTCGATCGACACCAAGGGTAGTGTTGATCGACACCAACAATTTCTAGTTCGACCAGATTGTTTTAAATCGTCGAATTAGGGCGGTTTGGTTATAGTGGAATCCCAAACCAGGGTATATAAGTGAGAAGTTGATGTTCATATATTTTACCCTGTTTTCCCTTAGTATATTCACATCTTTTGCATCTTTTGCTATCCATTTTAACCATTATTGCATAGCTTTAGGACTATTCATGCATTAGAGTATAGTTGAATTGCATTTGCATCCTTTCATGCATAAACAGGTGATTTTGGAGCTTAAGGAGCATGGAAGCAATGCTTAGGAGAAGTGAAGCAAACAAAGAGGAGAAAGCAAGAGAGTTAAGGCTGAAGAAACAAGGTCCGGAGTCCCACTCGACAGCCCACTCGACCAGACACTCGACCGTGTGCGGAGAGGGACTCGACCGAGTGGAAGGAGCAGAAAGAAACCCAACTCGACCGGTCACTCGACCGAGCACCGAGTCGAGTTGGCCGAGCCGCCTATCTATTTTGTCTTTTAGTATTTTTAGGGCTTCCACTACTTTTTCTATATAAGGGCTTGTACCCTGCAGCCACCAAGGAGTCCAACTTTTTAGATAGTCAGAAAACCTAGTTTTTACCCTTTTGGGAATTATTCCTTTTGCACTTTTATTTTCTTAGATCTTGTACCTTCTTTTGAAGGAGAAAACACTAGATTCTTCAATTTTGTTGGCTTCATAACTTTCAAAATATTGAGAATTCGAGTTTGATTCCTTCTCCAATATTGTAGATCTTTGCTTTATCTTTCTATTGATGCAAGTTTCGGTATTTTCTGGGTTTATGACTTTGTTGTTCATCATGTGTTCTTGTGAGTAGTTGCTTAGGATCTTGAGGATGGGTTAGGCTGGATTGTGTTTGTAGTTTGTTTGATTTAGTTAAGCTTGATTGTAGTAGATCTCTTCTAGGCTAGATGTTCTTAATGCTGATCCTATAACTGAGAGGGTAGGGTTTGATTTCAAGCCTCTTAGCATCACACCAATGTCTAAGGAGCATAGATAAGGCTAGATCTAGAGTTTATCATTAGGCTTGCTAAGAGATTAGAGGTCTTGTTTGGTATTTGACATATTGCTTAAT
>NC_025704.1:20861329-20876030 GCF_000633955.1 Camelina sativa
TCTTCTAGGCTAGATGTTCTTAATGCTGATCCTATAACTGAGAGGGTAGGGTTTGATTTCAAGCCTCTTAGCATCACACCAATGTCTAAGGAGCATAGATAAGGCTAGATCTAGAGTTTATCATTAGGCTTGCTAAGAGATTAGAGGTCTTGTTTGGTATTTGACATATTGCTTAATGCTTGCTTGTGTAGATTCTTTACTTTGTGAGAACAAGTCTAGAAATATATGAGTTTGATTGTTTTTTGCCATGAGAGTGGATTAAACATGTTCTTAGAAATTATTGTCTAGAGATTAGCTCAAGTTGTTTGACATTTGTTGACCAAGTTAGATAACCACACTCATTAGTCCAGCCCATGAATCCCTCCTCAAGGCCTTCCTTGTTTATTGATTTCTCAGTTTAAATCCTGTTGTTTCATCTGTTGTTTGATTTACTTTTGTATGGCTCTGTTTTGTTTGCATTGCTCTGTTTTACGTTTTTTTCCAGCTCGACCCTACACTCGATCTACACTCGATCGAGTGCTTGCTCTAGTTCATCCCCAAAACTTTTGTTTATGATTCACGTTTGTCCTGTCTCATTTCCTGTCTTACTTTAGTTGCATTTCTGTAGCATTTACTTAGCATCCTGTTCATTACTTGTCTTGCATTAGCTTATTACGTGCACTACTATAGTTTCCATTTCTGTTCTAGCTTCATAATAGTCATAATCATTCTGTTCCATTTACATTTAGCATCTAGTTCTACTAGTTTTTACATTCTGCATTTTACATTCAGCATTAGGTTGTTAGTGACAAATATCCTTCATACTTGGCTTGACTTAGACATATATGCACATCCTGATTGCTTGCAACACTCAGATTGGATTGACACCTCTTATACTGCAACTGCATCAGGGGAATTGAAACACCCTGCACTCCATTTGTTTATCATATCATCACATCATTCCATTTCATCATCCGCCAGACAAAAATATGTGTTTCAATTTGGCACCGTCGAAGATTAAGTTCGTTTATCCACTTGTGAAGTTACTGACCTCGAATCTTCATTTGCTTGGCTGTCTTGAGTTTCAGGTACCAGCTCGACCACCCACTCGACCACCACTCGACCGAGTAGTGATCGAGCACTTGATCGAGTCAGAAGCCGGATACATATAGACACCACTTCCCAGTCGACTTGACCACCCACTCGAGCCTGCGCTCGATCGTGTACTTGTTCGAGTCTGAACTCGAGTTTGTTGATGCACACAAGGTCAAAAGGCAAAGACAATCTTCAAAGGCCTATTGACAACATCCACAGGCTACAAAAGGGTTTGAGACATAAGCAAAGAAGAGTAGTTCAAGAACAGCACGAGGAGCAAGTCATCATGGAGCAACAAGATCAAGTTCCAAGACCTAGGAACATTGGTGCTGGAGATGCACCCAACACCCACAACCAAAGAGCTGGTATTGTGCCTCCTACTGTTGCAAACAACAATTATGAGATCAAGAGTGGATTGATCTCCATGATTCAAGCCAACAAGTTCCATGGGTTGCCAATGGAGGACCCCCTAGATCACCTTGATGAGTTTGATAGGATATGTGGTCTCACAAAGACCAATGGAGTGAGTGAGGTTGGCTTCAAGCTTAGGCTATTCCCATTTTCCATTGGAGACAAAGCTCATCTTTAGGAGAAGACTCTTCCTACTGGAGCAATAACCACATGGGATACTTGCAAGAAGGCTTTCTTGGCCAAGTCTTCTCCAATGCTAGGACTGCTAGATTGTGGAATGAAATTTCTGGGTTTGCTCAAAGGAATAATGAGAGCTTTTGTGAAGCTTGGGAGAGGTTTAAAGTATTCCAGACTCAGTGTCCTCACCATGGCTTCAACAATGAGTCCCTACTAAGCACTTTGAATAGAGGAGTACTTCCCAAGATCAGAATGCTTCTTGACACAGCTTCTAATGGCAACTTCCTCAACAAGAATGTGGAAGAAGGATGAGAATTAGTTGAGAATCTTGCTCAGTCAGATGGCAATTACAATGAGGACTATGACAGAACCATAAGGTCCACCTCCACTGACCAAGAGGACAAGTACAAGAAGGATTTGAAGATGGTCAATGAGAAACTTGACAAGATCCTCCTTAGCCAACAAAAGTCCATTCACTTCATTGGTGAAGAATAGGTTCAAGTTCAAGAGGGGGAGTGGGAATTTGCTGAACTCTGTTATATGCAAAACCAAGGTGGATTCAAATGCTACAACGAAGGAGGAGGGTTCAAGAACAACAACCTCTCCTATAGAAGCACCAATCTAGCCAATCAACAAGACCAAGTCTATCCACCTCCTCAGCCTCAACAGCAAAACAACTATGTCCCCAGCAACAACATCAAGTGTTCTAGCCCCAATTGTGTCCCCCACCAGGGTTTCAGACTAACCAAGGCCAGGAACAAGACTTAAGAGCAATGATGCAACAATTGTTGATTGGGCAAACAAATGGAAAGATTGAGGCAACAAACAGATTTGCCGAGCTGAATAAGAGGATGGAAGATATTTACTGTGAACTTCATGTCAAGTCTGACACATTGACTTCCAGGGTTACCACTATGGAGAGTCAGCTAGCTTCTACCCAACAGCAAGACAACAACAAGGGTAAAGCTATTATGCACTCTATCGAGTTTGCTAATGCTATCAATCTCGGCACTGGAAGGGTTCTACCAACAAGACATGGAGCATTACCAGACACTGAGGACAGTATCGATCAAGTTGGGGAGGATTTTCAACAAGAAAAGACTCAGAACGAAAACGCTGTCAAACTCGACGTACCACTCGACCACACACTCGACCGAGTGAGTGATCGAGTACCCGATTGAGCAGTTTCTCAGGAGAAAATCAAGCCAGCTACCTCGATGGAAAAAGAAGTCTGGTTCGTTCCTCCTCCTTACAAGCCTCCACTACCTTTCCCAGGAAGATTTAAGAAGCAGATGGTTGAAAAATACAAGGCATTGTTTGACAAACAAGTTAGAGAGATTGAGCTTAGGATGCCTCTAATAGATGCCTTTGTGATGATCCCTCCTTACCAAAAATTCTTGAAAGATGTTGTGATGGAAAGGATCAAAGAAGTCCAAGGGATGGTGATTCTTAGCCATGAGTGTAGTGCCATAATCCAAAAGCAAGTGAATCCTCAAAAGCTAAGAGATCCTGGTTCCTTCACTCTACCTTGCTCTATAGGCCCTTTACCCTTCAACAGATGCCTTTAAGATTTGGGATACTCAGTAAGCTTAATGCCTCTATCAGTTGCCAAGCGCCTAGGGTTTACAAGGTACAAGCCATGCAACATATCCCTGATCTTAGCTGATAGATCAATAAGACTACCACATGGTGTTTTGGAGGATCTACCAGTTAGAGTTGGAGCAGTGGAAGTCCCAACAGACTTTGTAGTCTTGGAAGTAGATGAAGAACCAAAAGACCCCTTTATATTGGGGAGACCGTTCCTAGCTACAGCAGGAGCAATAATTGATGTGAGACAAGGGAAGATTGATCTCAACTTGGGAGAGGACCTAAAAATGTCATTTGACATTGTAGAGGCTATGAAGAAACCAACAATTGGAGGACAAGTCTTTTGGGTCGACGAGTTGGATGAATTATACGGAGAATTGATGGAAGAACTAGCAGAACAAGATCACCTTCGAACTGCTTTGACCAAAAGCGCAGAGGAAGGGTTCATCCATAAAGAAACCAAGGCCTATGAGGAAATATTGGACTCCTGTAGAGAATCAAACCATCCAGAGGTTTTTGAGAGGTTACCAGGATTAAGAGAAGAAGTATGGTCGGTTCAAATAGAAAATACAGAGAGCTCGACCACTTACTCGAGCACACACTCGACCGAGTGCACCGCTGAGTCCTCCACGGATGACTGGTCCGAACTGAAGGCACCAAAAGTAGAGCTAAAACCTCTCCCATCTGGGCTAAGGTACGTTTTTCTAGGTGAGAACTCTACTTATCCTGTGATAGTAAATGCTAAATTGAGTAAGAAAGAACTTGATTTGCTAATTGTTGAGCTAAGGAAGTATAGAAAAGCCATTGGTTATACTTTGGATGATATTCAAGGACTTTCACCTAGTTTCTGCATGCATAGAATCCACCTTGAAAATGAACCGTACTCTAGCATTGAACCTCAAAGAATGTTAAACTCCCAACCTAAAAGAAGTAGTCAAAAAGGAGATTCTTAAGTTGCTTGATGCTGGTGTAATCTATCCTATCTCTGATAGTACTTGGGTTTCACTAATTCATTGTGTTCCAAAAAAGGGAGGAATCACTGTAGTAAAGAATGATCATGTTGAGTTGATCCCCACTATAACCATTACAGGACATAGAATGTGCATTGATTATAGAAAGCTTAATTCTGCTACTAGGAAAGATCATTTTCTTCTTCCTTTCGTTGATCAAATGTTGGAAAGATTAGCTAATCACACCCATTACTGTTTCTTGGATGGATACTCTGGATTTTTCCAAATTCCTATTCATCCTAATGATCAAGAGAAACAACATTCACATGTCCATATGGTACTTTTGCCTATAGAAGGATGCCATTTGGATTATGTAATGCTCTAGCAACTTTTCAAAGATGCAAGATGTCTATCTTCTCTGATCTTATTGAGGATGTTGTTGAAGTTTTTATGGATGACTTCTCTGTCTATGGAGACTCCTTTTCTTCTTGTCTTGGTAATATGTGTAGGGTTTTAAAGAGATGTGAGGAGAAGAAGTGCAAATCTAGTTTTGAACTGGGAAAAGTGCCACTTCATGGTTGAGGAAGGGATAGTTCTTGGTCATAAGATTTCAGAGAAGGGTATTGAAGTTGACAAAGCAAAGATTGAGGTCATGGTTCAACTTCAACCACCAAAAACAGTCAAGGACATAAGAAGCTTTCTTGGTCATGCTGGGTTCTATAGAAGATTCATCAAGGACTTCTCAAAGATAGCTAGGCCATTGACAAGGCTGCTTTGTAAGGAGATTGAGTTCAACTTTGATGAAGATTGCTTGAAAGCTTTCAAGGAGATCAAGGCTGCTTTGATATCAGCTCAAATAGTCCAAGCTCCAAACTGGGATCTTCCTTTTGAGATTATGTGCGATGCTTCAGACTTTGCAGTAGGAGTAGTTCTAGGACAGAAAAAAGATAAGAGGCTGCATGTGATTCACTATGTAAGTAAAACCTTGGATGAAACTCAAGGAAGATATTCAACAACAGAGAAGGAGCTTCTAGCAGTGGTATTTGCCTTTGAGAAATTCAGAAGTTACTTAATAGTGTCCAAGGTAATTGTATACACTGACAATGCTGCTTTGAGGCACATCTACTTAAAGAAGGAAACAAAACCAAGGCTGTTGAGATGGATTTTGCTTCTCCAAGAGTTTGACATGGAAATAGTGGATAAAAAGGGGATAGAGAACGGAATAGCTGATCATTTGTCCAGAATGAGGATAGAGGAGGAGATTCCAATCGATGATTCGATGCCTGAGGAGAAATTAATGCTAATTGGGACAACTCGGCCTTCAACTCGACCAACTACTCGAACAGGCACTCGGCCGAGTATGTTCGGGTACTCGATCGAGCAGGATGAGATGGAGGAGTGGATGGCACTTGAAAGAGAAGATCTATCTTGGTCTGCTGACATAGTCAATTACAAAGTGTGTGGAGAAATCCCAGCAGACATGGACCCTTATAAGAAAAAGAAGCTCTTCAAGGACATCAATGGATACTATTGGGATGAACCTTACTTATACAAGAAGGGATCAGACGGACTGTTTAGAAGGTGCATAGCAGAGAATGAAGTTGAAGGAGTATTGGGACATTGCCATGGTTCTGCTTATGGAGGCCATTTTGCAACTTTCAAGACAGCCCAAAAAGTCTTACAAGCTGGTCTATGGTGGCCTACATTATTCAAGGACACTCACAAGTTCATCACAAAGTGTGATGCTTGTCAAAGAATGGGGAATATCACAAGAAGGAATGAGATGCCCCAAAATCCAATTCTTGAGGTTGAGATATTTGATGTGTGGGGAATTGATTTCATGGGACCCTTTAATCCTCCTTCAAATGGGAATGTCTACATATTAGTAGCAGTGGACTATGTCTCCAAATGGGTGGAAACCATTGCCAGCCCCACTAATGATCACAAAGTGGTTCTTAAACTTTTTAAAACCATAATCTTTCCAAGGTATGGAATTCCAAGAGTTGTGATAAGTGATGGAGGAACACACTTCATCAACAAGATCTTTGAAGGAATGCTAAGGAAGTATGGAGTTAAGCACAAGGTGTCTACAGCCTATCACCCTCAAACAAGTGGGCAAGTTGAAGTGTCAAACAAACAGATCAAGGCCATCCTATAAAGAATAGTAGGAGCAACAAGAAAGGATTGGTCTAGTAAACTTGATGAAACACTTTGGGCCTATAGAACAGCTTTCAAAACACCTATACGAAGAACCCCATTCCAGCTTGTGTATGGAAAGTCTTGCCATCTCCCAGTTGAAGTTGAGTGCAAAGCTTTATGGGCAATCAAACTTTTGAACTTGGATCTGGAGACAGCACAAGCTAAGAGAAGCCTTGATTTGCATGAACTTGAGGAGATCAGATTGGAAGCCTATGAAAACTCCAAAATCTACAAGGAAAGAACTAAAGCCTTCCATGATAAGAAGATTCTCATCAAGGACCTAAAGGCTGGAGACCAAGCCTTGCTTTACAATTCAAGACTCAAATTATTCCCTGGGAAATTGAAAAGTAGATGGGGAGGTCCTTTTGAAATAAAAGAGATTTTACCATATGGAGCTGTCACACTTCTCAACAAGGATGGTAGTGAGTTCACAGTCAATGGCCAGAGAGTTAAGAAATATTTGGGAGAAAAGGAAATACAAGAGGAGTGCAAAGTGCTCCTCGTGGATGCTCCTCAAGATTGAAAAGCTAGAAGAAGTCAAGCTTAGTGACTTAAAACAAGCTCACTAGGGAGGAAGTCCCTAAGGTATATTTGTCTTTATTTCTTAGGAGTTTAAGGTATTTTGATTTTTGTTTAGGTGTTTTCATGGTCAGAGAAGCAAGAGAGTCTAGATAGAAGAGGATTTGGAGACTCGGAAGCCAACTCGACCCACCCACTTGACCGGGCACTCGACCGAGTGCCAATCGATTGCTATCGTCGAGCTGCCCCAATCACTTTCTCCAAGTCATCAACAAGACCCCAACTACACGTTTGATAGCATGCAAGAGGATGTGGACAGCTTCTTCCACAATCCATGAGGTAACACTATCACCTTCCTTGTATATACCATTGCATTTCATATTGTGTTTTGTGTTTTTGGTCTTGAATCCTCAATCAAATTTCTTTCACACAGAGGACTGTGTGATTTAAGTTTGGGGGAGGGTTTGAGATAGTATTTGATGTTGTGTTTTTTGATCTTATTTCGAATTTTTAGCATCATCATGTTAGTATATGCATAGCATCTAAGGCATAGAAAAACCCAAAAAATTTGAAAATTTTTGAAAAAAATCTTTATTAAAAAAAGAGTGTTCATGTAGTTTGCATTGCATATTAGGATCTTGTTTAGCATGTTTCATGTAGGATTGTATAATATTTGCATTAGGGATCTATGATGAGTTTTGCCTTGTTAGCTTGCTTAATTCACTAGACTAGGATCAATGCCCAAGTTAATAGTACTTTCATGCTAGTTGAGTAGTTAGAAGCATAAGATTGAACCAAACCTTGAATTCTTGCATTGCATTTGGTCTAAATTGAAGCATGTTGTGATTTGACACCATTTCCTACTTATAAGAACATAATATTGACTTTCAATTATCAATGTGTGCATTGCTTTAAACTCATGGATATCATATACATATTTGGATCATCTTTCTCTTTTTTACCACTCTTGTTGATCCAAGTAGCTGATTAAACCATTAAAATCAGTTTCCCCTACCCCTTAACCAACCCTTCTTTCAAGCCATGTTTATTCTTGTGTGTGTGAGGCCTATTTTGGGATTGAGCTTGGTAGAAAATGTTAGGTTTGAACTGACAAGAGTAAGATCTTGTGTAGTTCTAGTTTGCATTTTTCAAACTAGATAGGACTAGGTGGTTTACTTGTTGGGTTTGGGACTTGGTTGTTTTGAAAAGAAAAGAGGAAAAAGAGAAAGAAAAGGTTGGAGTCCTTAGGAGAGAAATGTGTTTAAGTAAAAGTCTAGGGAAAGAATGGGAAGTATAAGATTGTTGAAGTTGGTTCTAGTTAAAGAAAAGAAAAGAAAGAAAAGAAGAGTTTAGCAAAATGTTTGTATGTCTTAAGAATAAGAAGAAAAGAGAACCATAGCAATAAGAAAGAATCTCCCATTCCACTAGAAAGATCAAATAAGAAACCTCTCCTAAGGCTTTAAAATCAAAAGAGAAAAGGGTTAAAGAGAAGTGAAGAAGAAAAAGGATATAACTAGGATCATTTGGGTTTAGATTGATAAGATGAATACTTTGGGTGCCTTTGGGTAGACAAGGTTTTATTCTTGTATGTGTCTAGGTGTTCTTACCTTTAGCCTTCTTCTAAAGCTCAATCCATTTTCTATGAGAGAACCTTGATATTGATAAGCCCTACTCTAAAGAGAGACCAACATTGTCTCAAAGCCTTTATTACCAAGCCAAATGAGTTTTAAGCAATGCATAGAATTGATTCATGTTCTTGATTAATGAATTTTAAAGGAAATGGTTGATTTGAATGCATGTGGACAACTAAGGCTCAAATCAGTAAAGGTTGTGATATGCTTGTCTAAATTCTTTAAGTACATCTCATTCAACTCGCATCATAATAGTAGTAACTTGGACATTGATTCTAGATGGTCTATTTGCAATCTTTAGGAGCTGAGATCTCACTTTCCNTATTCTTGTGTGTGTGAGGCCTATTTTGGGATTGAGCTTGGTAGAAAATGTTAGGTTTGAACTGACAAGAGTAAGATCTTGTGTAGTTCTAGTTTGCATTTTTCAAACTAGATAGGACTAGGTGGTTTACTTGTTGGGTTTGGGACTTGGTTGTTTTGAAAAGAAAAGAGGAAAAAGAGAAAGAAAAGGTTGGAGTCCTTAGGAGAGAAATGTGTTTAAGTAAAAGTCTAGGGAAAGAATGGGAAGTATAAGATTGTTGAAGTTGGTTCTAGTTAAAGAAAAGAAAAGAAAGAAAAGAAGAGTTTAGCAAAATGTTTGTATGTCTTAAGAATAAGAAGAAAAGAGAACCATAGCAATAAGAAAGAATCTCCCATTCCACTAGAAAGATCAAATAAGAAACCTCTCCTAAGGCTTTAAAATCAAAAGAGAAAAGGGTTAAAGAGAAGTGAAGAAGAAAAAGGATATAACTAGGATCATTTGGGTTTAGATTGATAAGATGAATACTTTGGGTGCCTTTGGGTAGACAAGGTTTTATTCTTGTATGTGTCTAGGTGTTCTTACCTTTAGCCTTCTTCTAAAGCTCAATCCATTTTCTATGAGAGAACCTTGATATTGATAAGCCCTACTCTAAAGAGAGACCAACATTGTCTCAAAGCCTTTATTACCAAGCCAAATGAGTTTTAAGCAATGCATAGAATTGATTCATGTTCTTGATTAATGAATTTTAAAGGAAATGGTTGATTTGAATGCATGTGGACAACTAAGGCTCAAATCAGTAAAGGTTGTGATATGCTTGTCTAAATTCTTTAAGTACATCTCATTCAACTCGCATCATAATAGTAGTAACTTGGACATTGATTCTAGATGGTCTATTTGCAATCTTTAGGAGCTGAGATCTCACTTTCCAACCTCACCTACCTTCTTATGTCTTGTTCATTTGCTTGAGGGCAAGCAAAGACTAAGTTTGGAGGTGTTGATGTTCATATATTTTACCCTGTTTTCCCTTAGTATATTCACATCTTTTGCTATCCATTTTAACCATTATTGCATAGCTTTAGGACTATTCATGAATTAGAGTATAGTTGCATTGCATTTGCATCTTTTCATGCATAAACAGGTGATTTTGGAGCTTAAGAAGCATGGAAGCAATGCTTAGGAGAAGTGAAGCAAACAAAGAGGAGAAAGCAAGAGAGTTAAGGCTGAAGAAACAAGGTCCGGAGTCCAACTCGACAGCCCACTCGACCAGACACTCGACCGTGTGCGGAGAGGGACTCGGCCGAGTGGAAGGAGCAGAAAGAAACCCAACTTGACCGGTCACTCGACCAAGCACCGGGTCGAGTTGGTCGAGCCGCCTATCTATTTTGTCTTTTAGTATTTTTAGGGCTTCCACTACTTTTTCTATATAAGGGCTTGTACCTTGCAGCCACCAAGGAGTCCAACTTTTTAGATAGTCAGAAAACCTAGTTTTTACCCTTTTGGGAATTATTCCTTTTGCACTTCTGTTTTCTTAGATCTTGTACCTTCTTTTGAAGGAGAAAACACTAGATTCTTCAATTTTGTTGGTTTCATAAATTTCAAAATATTGAGAATTCGAGTTTGATTCCTTCTCCAATATTGTAGATTTTTGCTTTATCTTTCTATTGATGCAAGTTTTGGTATTTTCTAGGTTTATGACTTTGTTGTTCATCATGTGTTCTTGTGAGTAGTTGCTTAGGATCCTTGAAACAAGATTTTATATGGTGGTGAATGATTATGAATGTATGCAATGGTGGTACGAATGGAATGATGGATGGGTGTTTCAATTCCCCTTATGCTGTTGCAGTATAAGAGGTATCAATCCTAAATGAGTGTTTGTGAACAATTAAGATGTGCATATGAATCTAAGTTAAGACAAATGTAAAGATTGTTTGTCACTAACAATCCTAAGATGGAAATGTAAAGATGCAGAAAGTAAACTACAAGAACTAAGAACTAAATGCAAATGAAACTGAATGATTGGAACAGTAATGAAGCAAGAACAGAAATAGAAACTACTACTAATGAACTAATGCAAGACAATTAATGAACTGAAAACTAAATGAATGCAACTAGAATGAGACAGGAATGAAACAGGACAATCACAAATCATAAACAAGAGTTCTGGGGATGAACTCGAGCAAGCACTCGACCGAGTGTAGGTCGAGTGGGAGGTCGAGTTGGTTAAATCCGGAAAACAGAGCAACACAATAAAAACAGAGCAATGCAAATACGAATCAAACAACAAGCAAGCAACAGGATTAAGACTTTAAAATCAATAAACAAAGAAGGTCCTGAGGATGGATTCATGGGATGAACTAATCATTGTGGTTATCTAACTTGGTCAACAAATCTCAAGCAAACTTTGAGCTAACCTCTAGACATATAAATCTAAGACAAGTTTCTCCCACTCTCATGGTCAAGAAACAATCAAACCTATGCAATTCTAGACTTGTTCTCACACAGTAAAGAATCTACACAAGCAGGCATTAAGCAATACATCTCAAACCAAACAAGACCTCTAATCTCTTAGCAAGCCTAATGGTAAGCTCTAGATCTAGCCTTATCTATGCTTCTTAAACATTGGTGTGATGCTAAGAAGCTTGAAATCAGATCCTACCCTCTCAGATACAGGATCAGCATTAAGAACATCTAGCCTAGAAGAGATCTACAACAATCTAGCTTGACCAAATCACACAAACCACAAGATCAATCAATCCTAACCCATCCTCAGGATCCTAAGCAAACTACTCACAACAATACATGATGAACAAAGTCAAAAACCCAGAAAATATTGAAACTTGCATTATTAGAAAGATGAAACAAAGATCTTCAATATTGATGAAAGGATCAAACTCAAATTCTCAATATTAAGAAAGTTATGAAACCAACAATATTGAGGAATTTAGTCTTTTTCAAGTACAAGATCTAAGAAAAATAAAAGTGCAAAAAGAATAATTCCCAAAAGGGTAAAAACTAGGTTTAGAGAATATCTAAAAAGCTGGACTCTTTTGGTGGCTGCAGGTACAAGGCTTTATATAGGAGAGGAGGTGGAAGCCCTAAAAATACAAAAAGTCAAAGTAGTCAACGGCTCGGTCAACTCGACCAGTGCTCGGTCGAGTGGCTTGGTCGAGCTGGCTTCTCTCGTGCAATCTCCACTCGGTCGAGTCCTCCTCAGCACACGGTCGAGTGTCTGGTCGAGTGTGCGGTCGAGTTGGACTCTGGACCTTGGTTCTTCAGCCTTAACTCCCTTGTTTCCTCCTCATGATTGCTTCACATCTCTTCTCCATTGCTTCCATGCTCCTTAAGCTCCAAAATCACCTGTTTATGCATGAAAAGATGCAAATGCAATGCAACTAAACTCTAATGCATGATTAGTGCTAAAGCTACACAATAATGGCCTAAATGGATAGCAAAAGATGCAAAAGTTGTGAATAAACTAAGGGAAAACAAGGTAAAATATATGAACATCAATACGCCCAAACTTAGTCTTTGCTTGCCCTCAAGCAAATAATCAAGACAAAAGAAGGTAGGTGAGGTTTGAAAGTGGGATCTCAGCTCCTAAAGCTTGCAAATAGACCATCTAGAATCAATGTCCAAGTTATTAGTACTATGATGCAAGTTGAATGAGCTGGAATCAAAGACTTTAGAANAGAAAGTTATGAAACCAACAATATTGAGGAATTTAGTCTTTTTCAAGTACAAGATCTAAGGAAAACAAAGTCAAAAACCCAGAAAATATTGAAACTTGCATTATTATAAAGATGAAACAAAGATCTTCGATATTGATGAAAGGATCAAACTCAAATTCTCAATATTAAGAAAGTTATGAAACCAACAATATTGAGGAATTTAGTCTTTTTCAAGTACAAGATCTAAGGAAAATAAAGTGCAAAAAGAATAATTCCCAAAAAGGGTAAAAACTAGGTTTAGAGAATATCTAAAAAGCTGGACTCTTTTGGTGGCTGCAGGTACAAGGCTTTATATAGGAGAGGAGGTGGAAGCCCTAAAAATACAAAAAGTCAAAGTAGTCAACGGCTCGGTCAACTCGACCAGTGCTCGGTCGAGTGGCTTGGTCGAGCTGGCTTCTCTCGTGCAATCTCCACTCGGTCGAGTCCTCCTCAGCACACGGTCGAGTGTCTGGTCGAGTGTGCGGTCGAGTTGGACTCTGGACCTTGGTTCTTCAGCCTTAACTCCCTTGTTTCCTCCTCATGATTGCTTCACATCTCTTCTCCATTGCTTCCATGCTCCTTAAGCTCCAAAATCACCTGTTTATGCATGAAAAGATGCAAATGCAATGCAACTAAACTCTAATGCATGATTAGTCCTAAAGCTACACAATAATGATGAAAATGGCTAGCAAAAGATGCAAAAGATGTGAATAAACTAAGGGAAAACATGGTAAAATATATGAACATCAACACCCCCAAACTTAGTCTTTGCTTGCCCTCAAGCAAATAAGCAAGACATAAGAAGGTAAGTGAGGTTTGAAAGTGGGATCTCAGCTCCTAAAGCTTGCAAATAGACCATCTAGAATCAATGTCCAAGTTACTAGTACTATGATGCAAGTTGAATGAGCTGTACTTAAAGACTTTAGACAAGCATATCACAACCTTTACTGATTTGAGCCTAAGATATCCACATGCATTCAAATCAACCATTTCCTTTAACATTCATTAATCAAGAACATGAATCAATTCTATGCAATGCTTAAACTCATTTGGCTTGGCAGTAAAAGGTTTAGAGACAATGATGGTCTCTTTTTAGAGTAGGGCTTATCAATATCAAGGTTCTCTCATAAAAAATGGATTGAGCTTTAGAAGAATGCTAAAGGTAAGAACACTTAGACACATACAAGAACAAAACCTTGTCTACCCAAAGGCACCCAAAGTGTTTATCCTATCAATCTAAACCCAATTGATCCTAGTGCTACCCTTTAACTTCTTTTCTTCTTTTTCACCCTTTTCTCTTTTGGTTTTAAAGTCTTAGGAGAGGTTTCTTATTTGATCTTTCTAGTGGAATGGGGGATTCTTACTTATTTGCTATGGTTCTCTTTTCTTCTTATTCTTAAGACATATAAGCATTTTGCTAGACTTCTCTTTTCTTTCTTTCTTTTCTTTAACTAGAACCATCTTTAAACAACCTTATTCTTCCCATTCTTTCACTAGACTTTAAATTTTCTTAAACACATTCCCCTCCTAAAGACTCTAACCTTTTCTTTCTCTTTTTCCTCTTTTCTTTTCATAATAGCCAAGTCCCAAACCCAACAAGTGAACCACCTAGTCCTATCTAGTTTGAAAAATGCAAACTAGAACTACACAAGGTCTTACTCTTGTCAGTTCAAACCTAACACTTTCTACCAAGCTCAATCCCAAAAATAGGCCTCACACACTCAAGAATAAACAAGGCTTGAAAGAAGGTTTGGTTTAGGGGTAGGGGAACTGATCTTAATGATTTAATCAGCTACTTGGATCAACAAGAGTGATAAAAAGGAGAAAGATGATCCAAATATGTACTCCCTCTGTATCAGAATACTTGATGTTTTAGGATTTTTTCTTGTATCAGAATACTTGATTTTCTAGAGTATTTAATGCATTCTTATTTTCAAAATCAACTAACTATTTAATGATTTTGCTTTTACTATAAATAAACTATTAAATCAATCCATTTGTTCTAAGCATAAAAAAAAAAGCACACGGTTATATACATCATTTATTGTTTTGGGTTAATCATTTGTATTGTTTGGATGACATTAATTATTTTCTTAATCCTAGTGAAAATCTTAAAAAATCAAATATTCTGATACAGAGGGAGTA
>NC_025704.1:20877534-20893188 GCF_000633955.1 Camelina sativa
TGGGAATGGTAGAGGTGGTTTGTAAGCAGGAGGAATGTATCTAGCAGGCTTAACATCTTTTGTTTCTTCAACTCGATCAGTCACTCGATCAGGTACTCGATCGTGTGTGTGGTCGAGCACCTGGTCGAGTTGTTTCTCTGCTTCAGTCTGCTCAGTAAAACCTTCACTATGGGCTTCAATTAGTGATGAATCCTCCCCACCTTGAACCTCTCTGCCCTCAGTGACATATTCCTCATGGAGATGGATAGCTTTAGCAGTGAACTCCCTTTGGTTTTGAATAGCTTGTTAAGGATGTTGGTGTGGCTTAGGAGCTTAAGTAGAAGCAATGGAGCTCTCCATGTACTGGAATGAAGAGGTCAGACTCTAAAGCTGGTGACTCAGGTCATGAGAATAGGAATTCAATTTTTGGTTCAGCTCTTCAAACTGCCTTGCCTCCTCAATCTGCTTATTGGCTTGCCCAAGCAACAATTGTTGCATCATAGTGCTTAAGTCAGGTTCTTGGGCTTGGTAGGTCTGAAACATTGGAGTGGGACACCATTGAGCCTGGAAACCTTGTTGCTGGTGCATGGGTGCATAATAGAACTCACTGCCTTGAAACATGGTTAATGACTCGAACAGACACTCGGTCGAGCACAGGCTCGAGTTGATGGTCGAGTCGACTGGGAATTGTTGTCTATTTAGATCCGGCGTCTGACTCGATCAGGTGCTCGATCACCACTCGGTCGATTGGTGGTCGAGTTGATGGTCGAGTTGGCACCTGAAACTCAATCACAGACAAGCAGGAGAAGAAACAAGAGCAGTAGTGAACAAGTGGTTATACGAACTTAATCTTAGACTAATATGGATCCTAAATGTCACAAAAACACACTCAAATGGGCAACGGCGCCAAATTGAAACAAGATTTTATATGGTGGTGAATGATGATGAATGTATGCAATGGTGGTATGAATGGAATGATGGATGGGTGTTTCAATTCCCCTTATGTTGTTGCAGTATAAGAGGTATCAATCCTAAATGAGTGTTTGTGAACAATTAAGATGTGCATATGAATCTAAGTTAAGACAAATGTAAAGATTGCTTGTCACTAACAATCCTAAGATGGAAATGTAAAGATGCAGAAAGTAAACTACAAGAACTAAGAACTAAATGCAAATGAAACTGAATGATTGTAACAGTAATGAAGCAAGAACAGAAATAGAAACTACTACTAATGAACTAATGCAAGACAATTAATGAACTGAAAACTAAATGAATGCAACTAGAATGAGACAGGAATGAAACAGGACAATCACAAATCATAAACAAGAGTTCTGGGGATGAACTCGAGCAAGCACTCGACCGAGTGTAGGTCGAGTGGGTGGTCGAGTTGGTTAAATCCGAAAAACAGAGCAACACAATAAAAACAGAGCAATGCAAATATGAATCAAACAACAAGCAAGCAACAGGATTAAGACTTTAAAATCAATAAACAAAGAAGGTCCTGAGGATGGATTCATGGGATGAACTAATCATTGTGGTTATCTAACTTGGTCAACAAATCTCAAGCAAACTTTGAGCTAACCTCTAGACATATAAATCTAAGACAAGTTTCTCCCACTCTCATGGTCAAGAAACAATCAAACCTATGCAATTCTAGACTTGTTCTCACACAGTAAAGAATCTACACAAGCAGGCATTAAGCAATACATCTCAAACCAAACAAGACCTCTAATCTCTTAGCAAGCCTAATGGTAAGCTCTAGATCTAGCCTTATCTATGCTTCTTAAACATTGGTGTGATGCTAAGAAGCTTGAAATCAGATCCTAACCTCTCAGTTCAGGATCAGCATTAAGAACATCTAGCCTAGAAGAGATCTACAACAATCAAGCTTGACCAAATCACACAAACCACAAGATCAATCCATCCTAACCCATCCTCAAGATCCTAAGCAAACTACTCACAACAATACATGATGAACAAAGTCAAAAACTCAGAAAATATTGAAACTTGCATTATCAGAAAGATGAAACAAAGATCTTCAATATTGATGAAAGGATCAAACTCAAATTCTCAATATTAAGAAAGTTATGAAACCAACAATATTGAGGAATTTAGTCTTTTTCAAGTACAAGATCTAAGAAAAATAAAAGGGCAAAAAGAATAATTCCCAAAAGGGTAAAAACTAGGTTTAGAGAATATCTAAAAAGCTGGACTCTTTTGGTGGCTGCAGGTACAAGGCTTTATATAGGAGAGGAGGTGGAAGCCCTAAAAATACAAAAAGTCAAAGTAGTCAACGGCTCGGTCAACTCGACCAGTGCTCGGTCGAGTGGGTTGGTCGAGCTGGCTTCTCTCGTGCAATCTCCACTCGGTCGAGTCCTCCTCAGCACACGGTCGAGTGTCTGGTCGAGTGTGCGGTCGAGTTGGACTCTGGACCTTGGTTCTTCAGCCTTAACTCCCTTGTTTCCTCCTCATGATTGCTTCACATCTCTTCTCCATTGCTTCCATGCTCCTTAAGCTCCAGAATCACCTGTTTATGCATGAAAAGATGCAAATGCAATGCAACTAAACTCTAATGCATGATTAGTGCTAAAGCTACAGAATAATGGCCTAAATGGATAACAAAAGATGCAAAAGATGTGAATAAACTAAGGGAAAACAAGGTAAAATATATGAACATCAATCTTGAGGATGGGTAAGGCTGGATTGTGTTTGTGGTCTGTTTGATTTGGTCAAGCTTGATTGTAGTACATCTCTTCTAGGCTAGATGTTCTTAATGTTGATCCTATAACTGAGAGGGTAGGGTTTGATTTCAAGCCTCTTAGCATCACACCAATGTCTAAGGAGCATAGATAAGGCTAGATCTAGAGTTTATCATTAAGCTTGCTAAGAGATTAGAGGTCTTGTTTGGTATTTGACATATTGCTTAATGCTTGCTTGTGTAGATTCTTTACTTTGTGAGAAAAAGTCTAGAAATATATGAGTTTGATTGTTTTTTGCCATGAGAGTGGATTAAACATGTTCTTAGAAATTATTGTCTAGAGATTAGCTCAAATTGTTTGAGATTTGTTGACCAAGTTAGATAACCACAATCATTAGTCCAGCCCATGAATCCCTCCTCAAGGCCTTCCTTGTTTATTGATTTCTCAGTTTAAATCCTGTTGTTTGATCCGTTGTTTGATTTACTGTCGTATTGCTCTGTTTTGTTTGCATTGCTCTGTTTTACGTTTTTGTCCAGCTCGACCCTACACTCGATCTACACTCGATCGAGTGCTTGCTCGAGTTCATCCCCAGAACTTTTGTTTATGATTCACGTTTGTCCTTTCTCATTTCCTGTCTTACTTTAGTTGCATTTCTAAAGCATTTACTTAGCATCCTGTTCATTACTTGTCTTGCATTAGCTTATTACTTGCACTACTATAGTTTCCATTTCTGTTCTAGCTTCATAATAGTCATAATCATTATGTTCCATTTACATTTAGCATCTAGTTCTAGTAGTTTTTACATTCTGCATTTTACATTCAGCTTTAGGTTGTTAGTGACAAACATCCTTCATACTTGGCTTGACTTAGACATATATGCACAACCTGATTGCTTGCAACACTCAGATTGGATTGACACCTCTTATACTGCAACTGCATAAGGGGAATTGAAACACCCTGCACTCCATTTGTTTATCATATCATCACATCATTCAATTCCATCATCCACCATACAAATATATGTGTTTCAATTTGGCGCAGTTGCCCATTTGAGTTTGTTTTGTGACATTTATGATCTTTATTAGTCTAAGATTAAGTTCGTTTATCCACTTGTGAAGTTACTAAACTTTAATCTTCATTTGCTTGGCTGTCTTGAGTTTTAGGTACCAGCTCGACCACCCACTCGACCGAGTAGTGATCGAGAACTTGATCGAGTCAGAAGCCGGATACATATAGACACCACTTCACAGTCGACTCGACTACCCACTCGAGCCTGCGCTCGACCGTGTACTTGTTCGAGTCTGAACTCGAGTTTGTTGATGCACACAAGGTCAAAAGGCAAAGACAATCTTCAAAGGCCTATTGACAACATCCACTGGCGACAAAAGGGTTTGAGACATAAGCAAAGAAGAGTAGTTCAAGAACAGCAAGAGGATCAAGTCATCATGGAGCAACAAGATCAATTTCCAAGACCTAGGAACATTGGTGCTGGATATGCACCCAACACCCACAACCAAAGAGCTGGTATTGTGCCTTCTACTGTTGCAAACAACAATTATGAGATCAAGAGTGGATTGATCTCCATGATTCAAGCCAACAAGTTCCATGGGTTGCCAATGGAGGACCCCTTAGATCACCTTGATGAGTTTGATAGGATATGTGGTCTCACAAAGATCAATGGAGTGAGTGAGGATGGCTTCAAGCTTGGGCTATTCCCATTTTCCCTTGGAGACAAAGCTCATCTTTGGGAGAAGACTCTTCCTACTGGAGCAATAACCACATGGGATGCTTGCAAGAAGGCTTTCTTGGCCAAGTTCTTCTCCAATGCTAGGACTGCTTGATTGAGGAATGAAATTTCTGGGTTTGCTCAAAGGAATAATGAGAGCTTTTGTGAAGCTTGGGAGAGGTTTAAAGAATTCCAGACTCAGTGTCCTCACAATGGCTTCAGCAATGAGTCCCTACTAAGCACTTTGTATAGAGGAGTACTTCCCAAGATCAGAATTTTTCTTGACACAGCTTCTAATGGCAACTTCCTCAACAAGAATATGGAAGAAGGATGGGAATTAGTTGAGAATCTTGCTCAGTCAGATGGCAATTACAATGAGGACTATGACAGAACCATAAGGTCCACCTCCACTGACCAAGAGGACAAGTGCAAGAAGGATTTGAAGATGGTCAATGAGAAACTTGACAAGATCCTCCTTAGCCAACAAAAGTCCATTCACTTCATTGGTGAAGAAGAGGTTCCAGTTCAAGAGGGGGAGAGGGAATTTGTTGAACTCTGTTATATGCAAAACCAAGGTGGATTCAAAGGCTACAACCAAGGAGGAGGGTTCAAGAACTACACCCTCCCCTATAGAAGCACAAATGTAGCCAATCCACAAGACCAAGTCTATCCACCTCCTCAGCCTGAACAACAAAACAACTATGTCCCCAAGCAACAACATCAAATGTTCCAGCCACAATTGTGTCCCCCACCAGGGTTTCAGACTAACCAAGGCCAGGAACAAGACTTAAGAGCAACGATGCAACAATTGTTGATTGGGCAAACAAATGGAAAGATTGAGGCAGCAAACAGATTTGCCGAGCTGAAGAAGAGGATGGAAGATATTTACCGTGAACTTCATGCCAAGTTTGACACATTGACTTCCAGGGTTACCACTATGGAGAGTCAGCTAGCTTCTACCCAACAGCAAGACAACAACAAGGGCAAAGCTATTATGCTATCTATCGAGTTTGCTAATGCTATCAATCTCTGCAGTGGAAGGGTTCTACCAACAAGACAGGGAGCATTACTAGACACTGAGGACAGTATCGATCAAGTTGGGGAGGATTTTCAACAAGAAAAGACTCAGAACAAAAACGCTGTCGAACTCGACGTACCACTCGACCGAGTGAGTGATCGAGTACCCGATCGAGCAGTTTCTCAGGAGAAAATCAAGCCAGCTACCTCGAACGAAAAAGAAGTCCGGTTCGTTCCTCCTCCTTATAAGCCTCCACTACCTTTCCTAGGAAGATTTAAGAAGCAGATGGTTGAAAAATACAAGGCATTGTTTGACAAACAAGTTAGAGAGATTGAGCTTAGGATGCCTCTAATAGATGCCTTTGTGATGATCCCTCCTTACCAAAAAATCTTGAAAGATGTTGTGATGGAAAGGATCAAAGAAGTCCAAGGGATGGTGATTCTTAGCTATGAGTGTAGTGCCATAATCCAAAAGCAAGTGAATCCTCAAAAGCTAAGAGATCCTGGTTCCTTCACTCTACCTTGCTCTATAGGCCCTTTAACCTTCAATAGATGCCTTTGTGATTTGAGAGCCTCAGTAAGCTTAATGCCTCTATCAGTTGCCAAGCGCCTAGGGTTTACAAGGTACAAGCCATGCAACATATCCGTGATCTTAGCTGATAGATCAATAAGACTACCGCATGGTGTTTTGGAGGATCTACCAGTTAGAATTGGAGCAGTGGAAGTCCCAACAGACTTTGTAGTCTTGGAAGTGGATGAAGAACCAAAAGACCCCTTGATATTGGGGAGACCGTTCCTAGCTACAGCAGGAGCAATAATTGATGTGAGACAAGGGAAGATTGATCTCAACTTGGGAGAGGACCTAAAAATGTCATTTGACATTGTAGAGGCTATGAAGAAACCAACAATTGGAGGACAAGTCTTTTGGGTCGACGAGTTGGATGAATTATCAGGAGAATTGATGGAAGAACTAGCAGAACAAGATCACCTTCGAACTGCTTTGAAAAAAAGCGCAGAGGAAGGGTTCATCCATATAGAAACTAAGGCCTATGAGGAAATATTGGACTCCTGTAGAGAATCAAACCATCCAGAGGTTTTTGAGAGGTTACCACGATTAAGAGAAGAAGTATGGTCGGTTCAAATAAAAAATACAGAGAGCTCGACCACCTACTCGAGCACACACTCGACCGAGCCCCATAACCACTCGACCGAGTGCACCGCCGAGTCCTCCACGGATGACTGGTCCGAACTGAAGGCACCAAAAGTAGAGCTAAAACCTCTCCCATCTGGGCTAAGGTACGTTTTTCTAGGTGAGAACTCTACTTCTCCTATGATAGTAAATGCTAAATTGAGTAAGAAAGAACTTTATTTGCTAATTGTTGAGCTAAGGAAGTATAGGAAAGCCATTGGTTATACTTTGGATGACATTCAAGGACTTTCACCTAGTCTCTGCATGCATAGAATCCACCTTGAAAATGAACCTTACTCTAGCATTCAAAGAATGTTAAACCCCAACCTAAAAGAAGTAGTCAAAAAGGAGATTCTTAAGTTTCTTGATGCTGGTGTAATCTATCCTATCTCTGATAGTACTTGGGTTTCACCGGTTCATTGTGTTCCAAAAAAGGGAGGAATCACTGTAGTAAAGAATGATCATGATGAGTTGATCCCCACTAGAACCATTACAGGACATAGAATGTGCATTGATTATAGAAAGCTTAATTTTGCTACTAGGAAAGATCATTTTCCTCTTCCTTTCATTGATCAAATGTTGGAAAGATTAGCTAATCACACCCATTACTGTTTCTTGGATGGATGCCATTTGGATTATGTAATGCTCCATCAACTTTTCAAAGATGCATGATGTCTATCTTCTCTGATCTTATTGAGGATGTTGTTGAAGTTTTTATGGATGACTTCTCTGTCTATGGAGACTCCTTTTCTTCTTGTCTTGCTAATATGTGTAGGGTTTTAAAGAGATGTGAGGAGAAGAAGTGCAAATCTAGTTTTGAACTGGGAAAAGTGCCACTTCATGGTTGAAGAAGGGATAGTTCTTGGTCATAAGATTTCAGAGAAGGGTATTGAAGTTGACAAAGCAAAGATTGAGGTCATGGTTCAACTTCAACCACCAAAAACAGTCAAGGACATAAGAAGCTTTCTAGGTCATGCTGGGTTCTATAGAAGATTCATCAAGGACTTCTCAAAGATAGCTAGGCCATTGACAAGGCTGCTTTGTAAGGAGATTGAGTGCAACTTTGATGAAGATTGCTTGAAAGCTTTCAAGGAGATCAAGGCTGCTTTGATATCAGCTCCAATAGTCCAAGCTCCAACCTGGGATCTTCCTTTTCAGATTATGTGCGATGCTTCAGACTTTGCTGTAGGAGCAGTTCTAGGACAGAAAAAAGATAAGAGGCTGCATGTGATTCACTATGCAAGTAAAACCTTGGATGAAACTCAAGGAAGATATTCAACAACAGGGAAGGAGCTTCTAGCAGTGGTATTTGCTTTTGAGAAATTCAGAAGTTACTTAGTAGGGTCCAAGGTAATTGTATACACTGACCATGCTGCTTTGAGCCCCATCTACTTAAAGAAGGACACAAAACCAAGGCTGTTGAGATGGATTTTGTTTCTCCAAGAGTTTGACATGGAAATAGTCGATAAAAAGGGGATAGAGAATGGAGTAGCTGATCATTTGTCCAGAATGAGGATAGAGGAGGAGATTCCAATCGATGATTCGATGCCTGAGGAGAAATTGATGCTAATTGGGACAACTCGGCCTTCAACTCGACCAACTACTCGAACAGGCACTCGGCCGAGTATGTTCGGGTACTCGATCAAGCTGGATGAGATGAAGGAGTGGATGGCACTTGAAAGTGAAGATCTACCTTGGTATGCTGACATAGTCAATTACAAAATGTGTGGAGAAATCCCAGCAGACATTGACCCTTATAAGAAGAAAAAGCTCCTCAAGGACATCAATGAATACTATTGGGATGAATCTTACTTATACAAGAAGGGATCAGATGGACTGTTTAGAAGGTGCATAGCAGAGAATGAAGTTGAAGGAGTATTGGGACATTGCCATGGTTCTGCTTATGGAGGCCATTTTGCAACTTTCAAGACAGCCCAAAAAGTCTTACAAGCTAGTCTATGGTGCCCTACATTATTAAAGGACACTCACAAGTTCATCACAAAGTGTGATGCTTGTCAAAGAATGGGGAATATCACAAGAAGGAATGAGATGCCCCAAAATCCAATTCTTGAGGTTGAGATATTTGTTGTGTGGGGAATTGATTTCATGGGACCCTTTAATCCTCCTTCAAATGGGAATGTCTACATATTAGTAGCAGTGGACTACGTCTCCAAATGGGTGGAAGCCATTGCCAGCCCCACTAATGATCACAAAGTGGTTCTTAAACTTTTTAAAACCATAATCTTTCCAAGGTATGGAATCCCAAGAGTTGTGATAAGTGATGGAGGAACACACCCCATTCCAGCTTGTGTATGGAAAGTCTTGCCATCTCCCAGTTGAAGTTGAGTATAAAGCTTTATGGGAAATCAAACTTTTGAACTTGGATATGGAGACAGCACAAGCTAAGAGAAGCCTTGATTTGCATGAACTTGAGGAGATCAGATTGGAAGCCTATGAAAACTCCAAAATCTACAATGAAAGAACTAAAGCCTTCCATGATAAGAAGATTCTCATCAAGGACCTAAAGGGTGGAGACCAAGCCTTGCCTTACAATTCAAGACTCAAGTTATTCCCTGGGAAGTTGAAAAGTAGATGGGGATGTCCTTTTGAAATAAAAGAGATTTTACCATATGGAGATGTCACACTTCTCAACAAGGATGGTAGTGAGTTCACAGTCAATGGCCAGAGAGTTAAGAAATATTTGGGAGAAAAGGAAATACATGAGGAGTGCAAAGTGCTCCTCAAGGATGCTCCTCAAGCTTGAAAAGCTAGAAGAAGTCAAGCTTAGTGACTTAAAACAAGCTCACTAGGGAGGAAGTCCCTAAGGTATCTTTGTCTTTATTTCTTAGGAGTTTTAGGTATTTTGATGTTTGTTTTGGTGTTTTCATGGTCAGGGAAGCAAGGGAGTCTAGATAGAAGAGGAATTGGAGACTCGGCAGACAACTCGACCCACCCACTCGACCGGGCACTCGACCGAGTGCCAATCGATTGCTATCGTCGAGATGCCCCAATCACCTTCTCCAAGTCATCAACAAGACCCCAACTACACGTTTGATAGCATGCAAGAAGATGTGGACAGCTTCTTCCACAATCCATAAGGTAACACTATCACCTTCTTTGTATATACCATTGCATTTCATATTGTGTTTTGTGTTTTTGGTCTTGAATCCTCAATCAAATTTCTTTCACACAGAGGACTGTTGTGTTTTGTGATCTTATTTCGAATTTTTAGCATCATCATGTTAGTATATGCATAGCATCTAAGGCATCGAAAAACCCTAAAAATTTGATGCTAGTTGAGTGGTTAGAAGCATAAGATTGAACCAAGCCTTGAATTCCTGCATTGTATTTGGTCTAAATTGAAGCATGTTGTGATTTGAAGTCATTTCCTACTTATAAGAACCTAATATTGACTTTCAATTATCAATGTGTGCATTGCTTTAAACTCATGGATACCATATACATATTTGGATCATCTTTCTCCTTTTTACCACTCTTGTTGATCCAAGTAGCTGATTTCCACATTAAGAATCAGTTTCTCTACCCTTAACCAACCCTTTCTTTCAAGCCATGTTTATTCTTGTGTGTGTGAGGCCTATTTTTGGGATTGAGCTTGGTAGAATGTGTTAGGTTTGAACTGACAAGAGTAAGACCTTGTGTAGTTCTAGTTTGCATTTTCTAAACTAGATAGGACTAGGTTGTTTGACTTTTGGGTTTGGGACTTGGTTGGTTTGAAAAAGAAAAGAAAAGAAGAAAAAGAGAAAGAAAAAGGGTAGAGTCTTTAAGAGGAGAATGTGTTTAAGCAAAGTCTAGTGAAAGGATGGGAAGTAAAAATTTTATTAAAGATGGTTCTAGTTGAAGAAAAGAAAAGAAAGAAAAGAAAAGTCTAGCAAAAAGCGTGTATGTCTTAAGAATAAGAAGAAAAGAGAACCATAGCAAATAAGTAAGAATCCCCCATCCCACTAGAAAGATCAAATAAGAAACCTCTCCTAAGACTTGAAAACCAAAAGAGAAAAGGGTGAAAGAGAAAAGAATAAGTTAAAGGGTAACACTAGGATCATTTGGGTTTAGATTGATAAAATGGATTCTTTGAGTGCCTTTGGGTAGACAAGGTTTTGTTCTTGTATGTGTCTAAGTGATCTTACCTTTAGCATTCTTCTAAAGCTCAATCCATTTTTTATGAGAGAACCTTGATATTGATAAGCCCCACTCTAAAAAGAGACCATCATTGTCTCAAAACCTTTACCTCCAAGCCAAATGAGTTTAAGCATTGCATAGAATTGATTCATGTTCTTGATTAATGAATATTAAAGGAAATGGTTGATTTGAATGCATGTGGATATCTAAGGCTCAAGTCAGTAAAGGTTGTGATATGCTTGTCTAAAGTCTTTAAATTCCAGCTCATTCAACTTGCATCATAGTATTAGTAACTTGGACATTGATTCTAGATGGTCTATTTGCAAGCTATAGGAGCTGAGATCCCACTTTCAAACCTTACCTACCTTCTTATGTCTTGTTTATTTGCTTGAGGGCAAGAAAATACTAAGTTTGGGGGTGTTGATGTTTATATATTTTACCATGTTTTCCCTTAATATATTCACACATTTTGCATCTTTTGTTATCCATTTTGACCATTATTGCATAGCTTTAGGACTAATCATGCATTAGAGTTTAGTTGCATTGCATTTGCATCTTTTCATGCATAATCAGGTGATTTTGGAGCTTAAGGAGCATGGAAGCAATGTTGAGGCAAAGTGAAGCAAAGATGAAGGAAAAGCAAGAGACTTAAGGCTGAGGAACCAAGGTCCGGAGTCCAGCTCGACCGCACACTCGACCAGACACTCGACCGTGTGCAGAAAGGAACTCGACCGAGTGGAAGCTGCACGAGATAAGCCAACTCAACCGGTCACTCGACCGAGCACCGGGTCGAGTTGGCCGAGCCGCCTAGTTATTTTGTCTTTTAGCATTTTTAGGGCTTCCACTACTTTTTCTATTTAAAGGCCTTGTACCCTGCAGCCACCAAGGGTCCAACTTTTTAGAATAGTCAAAAACCTAGTTTTTACCCTTTTGGGAATTAATCCTTTTGCACTTTTATTTTTAGATCTTGTACTTCTCTTTGAGAGAAAAACTCTAGATTCTTCAATATTGTTGGTTTCATAACTTTCAGAATATTAAGAATTTGAGTTTCATTTCTTCTTCAATATTGATCTCTGTTTTATCTTTCTAGTGATGCAAGTTTCAGTATTTTCTAGGTTTATGATTTTGATGTTCATCATGTGTTCTTGTGAGTAGTAGCTTAGGATCTTGAGGATGGGTTAGGCTGGGCTGTGTTTGAGGTTTGTCTGCTTTGGTCAAGCTTCATTGTGGTAGAATCTCTTCTAGGCTAGATGTTCTTAATGCTAATCCTGAACTGAGAGGTTAGGGTTTTATTTTAAGCATCTTAGCATCACACCAATGTTTAAGGAGCATAGATAAGGCTAGATCTAGAGCTTACCATTAGGCTTGTTAAGAGATTAGAGGTCTTGTTTGGTATGAGATATATTGCTTAATGCCTGCTTGTGTAGATTCTTTTCTTTGTGAGAACAAGTCTAGAGATGCATAGGTTTGATTGTTTCTTGCCATGAGAGTGGATTAAACTTGTCTTAGAAATATATGTCTAGAGATTAGCTCAAAGTTTGCTTGAGATTTGTTGGCCAAAGTTAGATGACCTCATTCATTAGTCCAGCCCATGAATCCCTCCTCAAGGCCTTCCTTGTTTATTGATTTTTAAGTCTAAATCCTGCTGTTTGATTGTAGTTTGATTCGTTCTTGTGTTGCTCTGTTTTTCTTGCATTGCTCTGTTTCACGGATTTGTCCAGCTCGACCCTGCACTCGATCTACACTCGATCGAGTGCTTGCTCGAGTTCATCCCCAGAACTCTTGTTTATGATTTGTAGTTGTCCTGTCTTATCTATTGTTTCATTCTAGTTGCATTTCTGTTGCATTTACTTAGTGTCTTGTTCATTACTTGTCTTGCATTAGTTCATTAGTATAGTTTCTATTTATGTTCTATCTTCATATTAGTCATAATCATTCTGTTCCATTTACATTTAGCATCTAGTTCTAGTAGCTTTACTTTCTGCACTTTACATTTCATCAATAGGACTATTAGTGACAAACATCATTTACATTTGGCTTGACTTAGACATATGTGCATATCTTGATTATTCACAAACTCTCAGATTGGATTGACACCTCTTATACTGCAACTGCATAAGAGGAATTGAAACACCCTGCCATCCATTCATATCATATCTCACCATCACTTACATTCATCATCCCTACCACAAACATTTGTTGTCACATTATGTTTTTGTAACATCTGCAAACCAAATTGTTGGTTTTAGGGAGGAATGTCGATCGACACCAAGGGTAGTGTCGATCGACACCAACAATTTCTAGTTCGACCAGATTGTTTTAAATCGTCGAATTAGGGCGGTTTGGTTATAGTGGAATCCCAAACCAGGGTATATATGTGAGAAGTTGATGTTCATATATTTTACCCTGTTTTCCCTTAGTATATTCACATCTTTTGCATCTTTTGCTATCCATTTTAACCATTATTGCATAGCTTTAGGACTATTCATGCATTAGAGTATAGTTGCATTGCATTTGCATCTTTTCATGCATAAACAGGTAATTTTGGAGCTTAAGGAGCATGGAAGCAATGCTGAGGAGAAGTGAAGCAAACAAAGAGGAGAAAGCAAGAGAGTTAAGGCTGAAGAAACAAGGTCCGGAGTCCCACTCGACAGCCCACTCGACCAGACACTCGACCGTGTGCGGAGAGGGACTCGACCGAGTGGAAGGAGCAGAAAGAAACCCAACTCGACCGGTCACTCGACCGAGCACCGAGTCGAGTTGGCCGAGCCACCTATCTATTTTGTCTTTTAGTATTTTTAGGGCTTCCACTACTTTTTCTATATAAGGGCTTGTACCCTGCAGCCACCAAGGAGTCCAACTTTTTAGATAGTCAGAAAACCTAGTTTTTACCCTTTTGGGAATTATTACTTTTGCACTTTTATTTTCTTAGATCTTGTACCTTCTTTTGAAGGAGAAAACACTAGATTCTTCAATTTTGTTGGTTTCATAACTTTCAAAATATTGAGAATTCGAGTTTGATTCCTTCTCCAATATTGTAGATCTTTGCTTTATCTTTCTATTGATGCAAGTTTCGGTATTTTTTGGGTTTATGACTTTGTTGTTCATCATGTGTTCTTGTGAGTAGTTGCTTAGGATCTTGAGGATGGGTTAGGCTGGATTGTGTTTGTGGTTTGTTTGATTTGGTTAAGCTTGATTGTAATAGATATCTTCTAGGCTAGATGTTCTTAATGCTGATCCTATAACTGAGAGGGTAGGGTTTGATTTCAAGCCTCTTAGCATCACACCAATGTCTAAGGAGCATAGATAAGGCTAGATGTAGAGTTTATCATTAGGCTTGCTAAGAGATTAGAGGTCTTGTTTGGTATTTGACATATTGCTTAATTCTTGCTAGTGTAGATTCTTTACTTTGTGAGAACAAGTCTAGAAATATATGAGTTTGATTGTTTTTTGCCATGAGAGTGGATTAAAGATGTTCTTAGAAATTATTGTCTAGAGATTAGCTCAAGTTGTTTGAGATTTGTTGACCAAGCTAGATAACCACAATCATTGGTCAAGTCCATGAATCCCTCCTCAAGGCCTTCCTTGTTTATTGATTTCTCAGTTTAAATCCTGTTGTTTGATCCGTTGTTTGATTTACTTTCGTATTGCTCTGTTTTGTTTGCAATGCTCTGTTTTACGTTTTTGTCCAGCTCGACCCTACACTCGATCTACACTCGATCGAGTGCTTGCTCGAGTTCATCCCCAGAACTTTTGTTTATGATTCACGTTTGTCCTGTCTCATTTCCTGTCTTACTTTAGTTGCCTTTCTGTACTTAGCATCCTGTTCATTACTTGTCTTGAATTAGCTTATTACTTGCACTACTATAGTTTCCATTTCTGTTCTAGCTTCATAATAGTCATAATCATTCTGTTCCATTTACATTTAGCATCTAGTTCTAGTAGTTTTTACATTCTGCATTTTACATTCAGAGGTTGTTAGTGACAAACATCCTTCATACTTGGCTTGACTTAGACATATATGCACATCCTGATTGCTTGCAACACTCAGATTGGATTGACACCTCTTATACTGCAACTGCATAAGGGGAATTGAAACACCCTGCACTCCATTTGTTTATCATATCATCACATCATTCCATTCCATCATCCACCATACAAATATATGTGTTTCAGAAGTCGACCTGAGGATTTCGGGAAAGCCACTTTTAGCCGTTCCAGAGAGAAAATAGAGAGAAAAGAGAGCAGAGAGAGTGTTCTCGGGAGATTTTGGAGATTCTAGGCTTGTTTGATGAGATCTGTTTTTATGGAGTGGAGATTTGTGCTAGGAACGAAGGAGGAGCCTTTATAAGGTGTTATTAGATTTATCAGTTTGGGTCAGAAACTTCCTGCAAAGGAGGTGAGTGCATGACCATGGCTGATCTAAACCTAATATTTCATTTGTCTTGGTTGTTATGTGTTCCTACGGCTTTTATGGCTTTTGGTCAAGTTTTGGACGGATTAGAGGTGAAGAGAAGCGAGATTTGACTCTCGGCTTCGAGGAGATCGCGTCTGCGGAGTTAGTGTCGATCGACACCAGGTGGGTGTCATTCGACACCAAGAAGCTGTATCTATCGACACTGAGAGGCAGTGTCGGTTGACACTAATAGCCTATGTTGGTCGACACTTAGCTGGTGTCGGTCGACACCACCCTTTTCAGCGAGCAGATGATACTTGTTTTCATGGTTTCTTGTGTTTGTTTGATGATTGTTTGACATTGGAATCTCAGTTGCTTGTGTGTATAGCCCAGTAGATGGGAGTATTGCCTCACTGAGTGTTTATGACAATACTCATGCATTTCAATTTGTGTTTGTGATGCACGCAAAAGCAAAGTGTAATCGTGATCAAGGCAATGAAGAGCAGGTGGA
>NC_025704.1:20893297-20906792 GCF_000633955.1 Camelina sativa
CCCTTGGGGGGGGGGGGTGTTGACCTTGTGAACTTGTTGGCACGGGTGCTAGAGCGGTTGCCGGTAGTGGTACCGGTGCAGACTCCAGTGGTGCCGCCTATGGTGGCGGAGGTGCAGCAGCCAGTGGCTGCAGGTGCGGGAACTCATTTTTGTATGTGACCATGCTGAGGGAGATGGGTAACATTGGTACATAGCCGTTTTTGGGTGGTTCTGACTCTTCCGCTGCAGATGTGTGGAGGGCGAGAGTTGAATGTAACTTCCAGTCTCTCAGATGTCCTCAGGTGTTTTGGGTGGACTTAGGGGTCCACAACCTGATTGGTGATGCTCACTTGTGATGGAGATCAGTGGCTGCCAGGAGGGTACAGAGGGAGATGACTTTGGTTGACTTTGTGGAGAAGTGCAACCGCTAGTACTTTCCCCGTGAGGCACTACTGGAGGTGCAGTTCCTACAATTATCTTAGGGTACTCGGTCGGTGCGGGAGCTGGACGTGGAGTTCAGTCGACTTCTGATGTATGGAGTCGGGCGATGGAGTCTGAGGAGGCTCAAATCAGGAGCTTTATGAGGGTGCTTCATGTTGATTTGAGGGTCCACTGCAGAGGGCGGAGCTATCCTACGCGGACAGAGCTGGTTGAGACTGCGGTAGTGATTGAGGACATCAGGGACAAACAGTGACAGTTAGTCCATCGGTTCAGCCTAGGAAGGTTTAGCATCCTGGAGGTTCCGGAAGGGCGCCAAGCCTGCGCAGGGAACCAATTGGGAGGCTACGTAGAGGCCAAGTGATGTAGGGTGCTACGGGTGCAATAGCATGGAGCACAGAGTAGCTACCTGTCCCCAGAGGTGTGCCACACCGACAGCTCAGACGGTGGTTTGTGATTGCTATCACTGTAGGGAGCCTGGGCATATTAAGCCCAAGTGTCTCAAGTTACAGCAGATGGCGGTGCAGCTTTGAGTGCAAGTGGGAGTGTAGCAGGTGGCACAAATTGATTAGACGCCGCGGGTGTACACGACTGTGGAGACTGGTGGAACTAGTGCCGTGACGATCACATGTATAATTTCTAGTGCCCAGACTTTGTGAATTTTAGTAGGTAAAGATTTTATGTTTTGCCTGTGATAACGTGTTAGGTTCTCAGCACATGAGGTTTGTGTAGGGACCTTGTTGGTGGGCAGAGTTAGGTGCCATGTTATGTTCGATTCTAGAGCAACCCATAGCTTCATTACTCCAGAATGCACAGAGAGTGCTATTATTAGAGGGAATCCCGAGGAGCGAGCGGTTGTTGTCAGAGTTGCGGGAGGTAAATTTCTGAGAGTGCTTGGACGGGTGAGGGGAGTTGATATTCAGATCGCGGGGGAGTCGTAGCCAACAGATTTTCTTATCAGCCCGGTGGAGTTGTATGATGTTATCCTGGAGATGGATTGGTTGCATCCTCATATGGTTCACCTTGATTGTTATCGAGGTAGAGTGGATTTTGAACGTCCATGAGGGAAGTTGTTATTTGAGGGAGTGAGACCGACTTCTGGGAGTCTTGTGCTCTCAGCCATGCAGGCCGGGAAGATGATCGAGAAAGAACATGAGGCTTATCTGGTTACTATATTGGTGCCGGAGTCAGTAGGGCAGTCTACGGTTAGCGGTATTTAGGTTGTTGAGGAGTTTGAGGATTTGTTCCAGTCGTTGCAGGGATTACCACCTTCTCGGTCTGATCCTTTCACGATTGAGCGGGGACGACGCCGTTATCCAAGGTGCCTTACAGGATGGCTCCAACAGAAAAGGCAGATCTGAAGAAGTTAGCTGAAGGATCTTTTGGGCAAGGGATTCATCCGTCCTAATGTGTCACCATGGGGAGTGCCGATGTTGTTTGTTAAGAAGAATGAGGGGAGTTTCCACTTTTGCATTGATTATCGGGGTCTGAACCAGGTCGATGTTTAGAACAAGTACCCTCTTTCGAGGATCGATGGGTTTTTGGATCAGTTGAGAGGCGCTACTTGGTTCTCCAAGATTGATCTGGCGTCGGATTATCATCAAATTATGATAGATGAGGCAAATGTGAGGAAGACTACCCCAGAGTGAACTAGACAAGTTATTTGCACAATGTCAGGAGGGGTGTCGGAAGGACATCTAACTTGCATTTGGAGTGTTGCAGGCTCGATTTAAAATCATTCAAGAACCAGCTCGATTGTGGGACATAGCTGATTTGGCGATCATCATAAGGTCATGTATCATATTGCATAATATGATTGTTGAGGATGAACGAGAGACATATGCTCTATATTGGACTGATTATGATAAATCTGAGGCAAGTGGATCTAGTACAGAACAACCATTCTCGACCGAAGTGCTACATGTATTTGCAAATCATGTGCGTGCTAGATCTGAGTTGCGTGATTCAAGTGTACATCACAAATTACAAGCAGATCTAGTAAAACACATATGGGCATAACTCATAATGTTCCGTGGTGAGTAAGATTTTTAAGTTTGTCAGTTGATATTATTGTACTAATTAAGTTATGAGTGTTTCCTTACTTGTGTTGTATGTTAATTACTAGAATGTTATTCAGTTATATTTGTTTTTATATTATATGTGTTTTTACTCATCATTGTATTATATGTGTTTTTATTATTTCATTTTTTTTATTATTTGCAAACAATTTATATAATTTATTAAATAAAAACAAAATCTCAATTATTATATAAATTTATTTAATTTTTACTTATTTTAATTTCACTACTATGATTAATAATATGTGATCAGAAAAAATAAACATAAATAAGGTGAAAAATATGAAATTAAATTGGTGGGGTAATGTGTTGTAATTTTATTAAAGAAAACTATTATAGATGATAAAAATGATGTATGTGTTGAATTATGATACTTAAGAGAGAAAAGATGATGTAGAGTGTTAAAAAAGGGTCATTTACTCAAATGTTACACATTTTAGGTAATATTACCAGAATCTACAAAAAAAGATTTTATTACTAGAATATTTCGAGTATTTTCAAAATACCTAGCGTGCCCTTGTTTTATGTTACCGGAAAAAATGTAATTACAAAAATGTCATTACCACGTCAGACGCCACGTCAGAAATCGCCGACTTGTAACCATAACTCACCCGTAATGCGTTACAAAGGTATGTTGCGGCTGAGTTATGGAAAAAATATTTGAGTAAGAGCGGACGGTTGAGTTAGAGCATAACTCAGCCAAGCGTTATGGCTGACTTATTAAAATCTGGCTGAGTTATGCTCTAATCAGCCGTCCGTATGGCTGAGTTTTCAACCGATGGTTGAGTTGTCAAAAACGACTGAATTACCATTTTCCAACTGGCTGAGTTATGAAAAACGGCTGACTTATGAGATGTTGTTACGGCTGAGTTATGGTTAAAAACTATAACTCAGCCATGATAGGCTGACTTATCGTACAACTCAGCCATTCGACGGCTGACTTAGTAGCAAAAGATTAATTACTAGAATGTTATTCAGTTACGGCTGACTTATAAAACGATACGGCTGAGTTACATATTTTCAGTTGATGAGGCGGCTGAATTTGACAGCAATATTTTTGCTTTCTAATTACTGTAATATTTTTCATGTTGTGACTGAGTTATAATTTGTTTGATGGCTGACTTGCCACGTCGGACGCAGCATCCATGTCATCGTTTTTTTTCTCCGGAAATATGAAACGTTGTTCGACTCTTGTTCTTCAACTGGTTAATAAGTGAACTATTTACCTTCTTATTCTACTTGTTCTTCTACTTCTTCTTTACTTTTCTTCTTCACCTTGTTTTTCTACTTCTTCTTCACCTTGTTCTTCATTATCTTTCATGGATCCAGTTCCGGTACTATTTGTGTCCGGTAACTGGATAAAGACACAGAGATATGTATTTAACACCGACGATAGATGGTGTATAGTTGTGCAGATAGATGGAGGAACAACACACGCCAAGCTTGTGGAGCTTGTTCTTGAAGACTACGGATTGGACGCGTTTAGCCATGAGCTAAAGCTGAGTTACATGTTCTCGAACAAGGCACTGAAACATATGGCACATGATACTCCACCAGTTTTTGTCTCCAATGATCGACAGTTGCAATGTTTTTTGGGGCAATGGAAAACCGATCATCTACGTCTCTGTGTAGAGTTTTTGGCGAAAGAGTCTACAGAAACTAGTGGAGCTAGAGGAAGTATGTTTCGGCCAAGCAGTGCACGGTGGGGGATTTGAAGGCACTTGTTTTGATTATGGTAAGATCGTTGACAAAGAAAACAAAGAAGAAGAAGAAGCTGTCGAAGTAGCATCTGACGAAGAAGAAGACGATGAATTTTCAACCCGATTTGATGTTTTCGACGACTCCGATGGTGAGTCATCTGATGATGAGAAGTTTTCTGTTTGGGCGAGCCACAGAGTAAAGAGGAAGACCCACCTACTCCGCCTCTTTAGAAGAAAGCTCATAAAGATGATAACTTTGCCGGATCGAAGATGAATCCGAAGGCTATTAGGTTGGAGGTGTCAACGCTAAAAATTGTTGTAGGACAACGATACAGTAGCAAAAAGGAGATCATGAATCACGTGAAACTTATTTCGGGTAGGGATGGATTTGATTTCAATGTACCAGTATCAAATCCGAGACAAGTGGTTTTTAGGTGCTGGATTGAAGAATGTCTTTGGAGAGTTTGTGCATCTGTACAAGGGGATGACCCGGATTTTCATGTTCGTGTATACGATTCGGAACACACATGTTCTATGACGGAACATTCTATTAGATCCCGCCAATCAACAGTTGATGTATTGGTAGGTTTTTAGAGGGACTATCTTGGTGATCTTGGTCCGGATGTTAAATCTAAAAGTGTCAGAGTCATTTTCAATAAGCAATTTAGTCTAAAGGTAATTACTATGTTTCGACTGACTTATTGGTAGTTATTTACATATTGATTCTTTACGGCTGACTTATAGGTATGTATAGGCTGAGTACATGTTACGATTGATTTATTGATTATTAACGGCTGACTAATTTGAATGTATCGGCTGAGTTATCTATATATTATGGCTGATTTATTAATTTGTTGGTGTCAACATATGAGTTATTGGAAGGCATATCGACGCTGCTGAATGCAAGACAGATCGATCAGGGAACTCCTGAGGATAGTTTTAGCGAGTTGCCATCTTATATATACAAGTTAAAAAGGGAAAATCCGGGTACAGTCACGCGTCTTCAAATTGATGATGAAGATAGACTCAAAGTTGCCATTCCTGACGAAAAGGATCTTGCGATAATCTCCGACAGACATAAGTCAATTGGGAAAGCGATTGGTCAAGTGTATCTGTTGGCTTCGCGTGGAATTTGCACTTACCATTTGTATAAGAACATCTTGGTGAATTTCAAAGGAAAACATTTGTTCCTTTTAGTGAAAAAAGCGGCAAGGTGTTTTTGGCTAACTAATTTTAATGAGGCTTTCAATGAGATTGAAGCACGTCATCCTGAACTACATGGATACCTCCAACCAGCTGAACGTGGGCACGTGTTCATTTCCCGGGTGAAAGGTACAATTTATTGACAACGAATATTGCAGAATCAATGAACCATGCACTGTCAAATGCTAGAAGTCTTCCCATAGTTTGACTGCTAGAATAGATGCGGAATATGATGACCATATGGTTTTCTGAACGGAGAGAGGATGTGAAATCGCAGCTAACAACGCTCACTCGAGGTGTTGAGAAACTGTTACAGGTAAGTTTACATAAGTCAGTCGTCAAAGTTGATAACTCAGCCATCACAGTTTTCATATCTCAGCCGTAATTGTTTCCATATCTCAACCATAACCATTATAGTTTCCATAAATCAGCCATAATTGTTTTCAAAACTCAGCCGTCACTTTTTTCATAATTCAGCCTAAAACGTTTTTTTTTTCTACTCCCTACTAGGACGGTGTCACCGCACCAAGACTTATGGAGGTACTAACGATTGATGCTGTACGTGTGCAAGTGAAATATGGATCATCTTTGCATGTTGTAAATTTGGAACTAAAGAGTTGCACATGCCGTTGTTTCGACCAAGAGGAAATACCATGCATCCATGAAATCGTAGCTGCAGAGCATATGGATGTGTCTCGTATATCCATGTGCGATCCGAAATTTAGGAGTGTCGATTTGGTTAACAGATGGGGTGGTTCAATCATGCCTCCAGATGAATCATTCCCTACTCCCGAAGCTGTGGATAATCAGAAGTGCTTGCTTCCGATTGTTGTGAACCAGCTAGGAAGGCCCAAGAAGCGTAGGATTAAATCATCTTTCGAAGTTGCCATTGCAAATAAATGCCCTAGGAAGCAACACGCATGTTCGTGATGTAAGCAATTTGGGCACAATGTGAAAACTTGTGCTCTATAGTTAGGGAGATTTATTTTATTTTGTGTAATAACTCAGCTGTCAAGGATTATAACTCAGGCGTCATACTAATCGACGAGAACTTTCGTTTTCCGCTTTCTAATTATTTTGTGTAATAACTCAGCCATCACATGAATCGACGAGACTTTTCGTTTTCCCGTAAAACTATAACTCGGCCGTGAAATATCATATAAGTAAGCCGTTTAAGTCAATAAATCAGCTGTGAAATATCATATAAGTAAGCCATTTAAGTCAATAACTCAGCCATGTTAGTCAGTTGTTGGAGAAAAACTTTTACAACAATAAAATTCTAAATTCGAATAGTAATTATGTAATTATTTTGAATAATATATTGTGAACAGACCTCACTTTATGAATTTATTATGTGTGTGGATATGAGTAAACACAGAATTAGTGATTTTTCGCGTTTACCTAATAACACTTTTTGTGATATCGAGAGACGTTTTAATTAGAAAATATATTAGGAATCCTACAGAACAAAAGACTCAGCAGAGAAAGAAGATTACGTTTTCATATTATTGAGAAAACTGTAAACGATAACTCAGCCGTCATAAACTATAACTCAGCCATAACTCCAATTATAAGTCTGGTGATAACTTAGCCATTATTCACTATAACTCAGCCGTCACATGAATTGACGAGACCTTTCGTTTTCCCATTAAACTATAACTCAGCCGTCAAGCAATATTTTGGCGGGAAATCATAAGTTAACCTAATATTTTGGCGGGAAACCATAGTAGACGTGACCTTTTGTTTTCCTATTGTTTTTCCTTTATATTCTCCTAATTCATTGTATCATTTCGGTTTTTTCATCTTCATCTCTATATTCATTGTATCGTTTCCTTAACCACATCTTCTTCTCTGCTCATTGCATCTATAAATATCCTCCGAATCCCCTCACAATATATTGCATATTCGTCGATAAGTTCACCTTCAAATCTCCTCTACATCCAATATCAATACATTGCACATGTAAGTCTCCCCCTCTCAATCTATTGCATATTTACCGATCATTGCACATAACGGTTGTTTTTATTTTCGTAGCCGAGTTATGGACGGAGAGGGTTCCAGTAAACATCAAAAACGCAAGGCAGAGTGGGGACACAAAGACAATCAGCCGTCCATCCGCATGGCCGGAGCAAGTTCCAGTAAGCGTCCAGAAAGAAATGCAGATTTCGAGTGGGAAGAGGAATCACTATTGGCTGTGTCCGAAGCTTTTACTCAGACAAGAGTCCCAGCCGAGGCGGAGACAACTGATCGCTACACAGCAATTCTGCATATGATGGATGATCATATGAAGAAGAAGGAATAGAAGACCGTCCTCATGCATCAAGTGGAACTAATCGACGCTCAACTATCCCAACTGAATCAAATCTTGGGTGGAGAACTTGTCGACTTAGCGGTAGAGCACAAGAGGTTAGAGGAGATGAGAGATATTGCGGAGGCTGATGTCCACCAGTTTGTGGTTCCTCCTCCTTTTGATTGGTGTAAACTAAAAGTTCATGGTTCTTCCTCCTATTAATCGGTTTTTAAAAGTGAATTCCATTGTACTGTCGTGTCTTCTTCTTTCTGAACTCTGAACTTGTTTTTTTTTTTTTTTTTTTTGTAATGTTTCATATTAATATAACTCAGCCGGTATTACGATAAATCAGCCATTAAGGATTTATAAATCACTATAACTTAGCCGTCACATGAATCGACGAGACCTTTCGTTTTCCCGTAAATATTATAACTCATCCGTAAAGTCATATATATCAGCCATTTACTTTCATACTGTTTCTTGTGATAACTTAGCCATAACTCACTATAACTCAGCCGTAACATAAATCGACGAGACCTTTCGTTTTCCCGTAAATATTATAACTCAGCCGTAAAGTCATATATATCATCCATTTACTTTCAGATTGTTTCTTGTGATAACTCAGCCATAACTCACTATAACTCAGCCGTCACATGACCTTTCATTTTCCCGTAAATATTATAACTCAGCCGTAAAGTCATATATATCATCCATTTACTTTTAGATTGTTTCTTGTGATAACTCAGCCATAACTCATTATAACACAGCCGTCACATGACATTTCGTCTTCCCATAAATATTATAACTCAGCAAAATTTCCATTAAATTCGAATTGATTACATTTAGTTTGGCATTTAGTTTGGCAATTTGCCAAAAATAATAATAATAATAAAAAGCGACAAGCGTCCTATCAGCGAACTAGTTCCCATGGGAAGGCTAATCACGAGTCTTCTGATCTCGGCACAAACTGATTCGCATCTCTAGCATTCTGGACGGTCATGTCGTCTCAGAATGGGCGCCGGACCGGATAGATCGGACTCCAACGGTTCTTCCACCACCAGCTTGCTCAGTTCAGATCGCCAGATCTGACTCTCCCGCCTTAAGGCTCCAAGCCTTTCCATCGGCACTTCGGAGCCCTTGGACACCATCTCCTCCAGGATGGCACATGGAACTTCTATGGCATGGCTTTCACAGAAGAAATGTTTTGTTGACTCCAAGTGGTTGACGTACCGCCTCAGCCTCTCCAGGCAAGCTCGGTAGGCCCAGACGTTCGTGATGCGCGGGAAGTTAGACTCTCCCAAAGGTTCGTAATCACCTTCGGATAAGTTGGGCACCACCGTACGGGAGACCTGTTCTTCGCACGAGGCATGCTCAGCAAGTAGAGAAGTCATGCGCCACTTCGCCAGAAAGAAACCTTCGGCGATGAGCTCATCCAGGACTCGGATAGTTCCTTCCAATCGGCAGAGCGGAAAGACTTGCTCGAGTTTAAGACAAAGTGCTTTGATATACGCGCCTAGTCTCTTGCGGCGAGCTCGGTACCTCCAGAGTTCCTTTGGCAAAGGATCCCCTTCCGGCTCGACAACGTTGAAACTCAGAACGAGTTCATGGGATCGAGACGTCTCCGTCTCCTCTTGAAGGGGGCATTATGCAACACATTCGGAAGGAAACTGCTAGCTCCAGCGGCTGTCCTTTCTCGGGCTAGTATCAACCACGCAGATCGGCTAGTCACTGGCATCTTTCCTAGTTTCGTTCGAGTTTTGAATGCTCTGAACATTTCCAACCCTGATGTTCATATATTTTACCTTGTTTTCCCTTAGTTTATTCACATCTTTTGCATCTTTTGCTATCCATTTAGGCCATTATTGTGTAGCTTTAGCGCTAATCATGAATTAGAGTTTACTTGCATTGCATTTGCATCTTTTCATGCATAAACAGGTGATTTTAGAGCTTAAGGAGCATGGAAGCAATGGAGAAGAGATGTGAAGCAATCATGAGGAGGAAACAAGGGAGTTAAGGCTGAAGAACCAAGGTCCAGAGTCCAACTCGACCGCACACTCGACAAGACACTCGACCGTGTGCTGAGGAGGACTCGACCGAGTGGAGATTGCACGAGAGAAGCCAGCTCGACCAAGCCACTCGACCGAGCACTGGTCGAGTTGACCGAGCCGTTGACTACTTTGACTTTTTGTATTTTTAGGGCTTCCACCTCCTCTCCTATATAAAGCCTTGTACCTGCAGCCACCAAAAGAGTCCAGCTTTTTAGATATTCTCTAAACCTAGTTTTTACCCTTTTGGGAATTATTCTTTTTGCACTTTTATTTTTCTTAGATCTTGTACTTGAAAAAGACTAAATTCCTCAATATTGTTGGTTTCATAACTTTCTTAATATTGAGAATTTGAGTTTGATCCTTTCATCAATATTGAAGATCTTTGTTTCATCTTTCTAATAATGCAAGTTTCAATATTTTCTGGGTTTTTGACTTTGTTCATCATGTATTGTTGTGAGTAGCTTGCTTAGGATCTTGAGGATGGGTTAGGATGGATTGATCTTGTGGTTTGTGTGATTTGGTCAAGCTTGATTGTTGTAGATCTCTTCTAGGCTAGATGTTCTTAATGCTGATCCTGTATCTGAGAGGGTAGGATCTGATCTCAAGCTTCTTAGCATCACACCAATGTTTAAGAAGCATAGATAAGGCTAGATCTAGAGCTTACCATTAGGCTTGCTAAGAGATTAGAGGTCTTGTTTGGTTTGAGATGTATTGCTTAATGCCTGCTTGTGTAGATTCTTTACTGTGTGAGAACAAGTCTAGAATTGCATAGGTTTGATTGTTTCTTGACCATGAGAGTGGGAGAAACTTGTCTTAGATTTATATGTCTAGAGGTTAGCTCAAAGTTTGCTTGAGATTTGTTGACCAAGTTAGATAACCACAATGATTAGTTCATCCCATGAATCCATCCTCAGGACCTTTTTTGTTTATTGATTTTAAAGTCTTAATCATGTTGCTTGCTTGTTGTTTGATTCGTATTTGCATTGCTCTGTTTTTATTGTGTTGCTTTGTTTTCCGAATTTAACCAACTCGACCTCCCACTCGACCTACACTCGGTCGAGTGCTTGCTCGAGTTCATCCCCAGAACTCTTGTTTATGATTTGTGATTGTCCTGTTTCATTCCTGTCTCATTCTAGTTGCATTCATTTAGTTTTCAGTTCATTAATTGTCTTGCATTAGTTCATTAGTAGTAGTTTCTATTTCTGTTCTTACTTCACTACTGTTGCAATCATTCAGTTTCATTTGCATTTAGTTCTTCGTTCTTGTAGTTTACTTTCTGCATCTTTACATTTCTATCTTAGGATTGTTAGTGACAAACAATCTTTACATTTGTCTTAACTTAGATTCATATGCATATCCTAATTGTTCACAAACACTCATTTAGGATTGATACCTCTTATACTGCAACAGCATAAGGGGAATTGAAACACCCATCCATCATTCCATTCATACCACCATTGCATACATTCATCATCATTCACCACCATATAAACCTTGTTTCAATTTGGCGCCGTTGCCCATTTGAGTGTGTTTTTGTGACATTTAGGATCCATATTAGTCTAAGATTAAGTTCGTTTATACACTTGACTCTTCTGTTGCTGGGTTGAAGTTCCATTTCAGGTACCACTCGACCAGTCACTCGACCACCACTCGACCGAGCAGTGATCGAGCACTTGATTGAGCCAGAAGCCGTGTACATTTGGACACCATTCCCCAGTCGACTTGACCCCCCAGACGAGCCTGAGCTCAATTGTGAACCTGTTCGAATATGTACTCGCGTTTGTTGATGAACACAAGGTCTAAGGGGAAAGATAATCTTCAAAGGCCTATTGACAACATACATAGAAAGCAAAAGGGTTTGGGATATCAGAGAAGAAGGGTAGTTCAAGTTTAGCAAGAGGATTCAGTGATCATGGAGCAACAAGCTAACCATGAGCAGAGACCTAGGCACATTGGTGTTGGAGATGCACCCAACACCCACAACCAAAGGGCTGGTATTGTGCCTCCAACAGTGCCAAACAACAACTTTGAGATCAAGAGTGGCTTGATCTCCATGATTCAAGCTAACAAGTTCCATGTGTTGCCAATAGAGGATCCACTAGATCACCTTGATGAGTTTGACAGAATCTGTGGTCTTACAAAGATCAATGGAGTGAGTGAAGATGGATTCAAGTTGAGGCTCTTCCCATTCTCACTTGGAGATAAGGCACACCTTTGGGAGAAGACTCTTCCTACTGGAGCAATAACCACATGGGATGCTTGCAAGAAGGCTTTCTTAGCCAAATTCTTCTCCAATGCAAGGACTGCTAGGTTGAGGAATGAGATTTCTGGGTTTGCTCAAAGAAACAATGAAAGCTTTTGTGAAGAATGGGAGAGGTTCAAAGGATTTCAGACTCAATGTCCTCATCATGGCTTCAGCAATGAGTCACTCTTGAGTACATTGTATAGAGGAGTGCTTCCCAAGATAAGGATGCTTCTTGACACAGCTTCTAATGGCAACTTCCTCAACAAGAATGTGGAAGAAGGCTGGGAATTAGTTGAGAATCTTGCTCAGTCAGATGGCAACTATAATGAGGACTATGACAGAACCATAAGGAGTTCCTCAACTGATCAAGAGGACAAGTACAAGAAGGACTTGAAGATGGTCAATGAGAAGCTTGACAAGATCCTTCTTAGCCAACAAAAGTCTATTCACTTCATTGGTGAAGAAGAGGTTCCAGTTCAAGAGGGGGAGACTGAATTTGCTGAGTTGTGCTACATGCAAAACCAGGGAGGATTCAAAGGCTACAACCAAGGAGGTTTCAAGAACAACAATCTCTCTTATAGGAGTACCAATGTGGCCAATCCTCAAGACCAAGTCTATCCACCTCAACAGCCTCAACAGCAACAAAACTACATCCCCAAACAACAACATCAAGTGTTCCAGCCTCAGTTGTGTCCCCCACCAGGGTTTCAGACTAACCAAGGCCAAGAACAAGACTTAAGAGCAATGATGCAACAATTGTTGATTGGGCAAACACAAGGAAAGATTGAGGAAGCCAAGCAGTTTGCTGAGTTGAACCAAAGGTTAACATCACAGTACAATGATCTGAATATGAAGTTTGAGGGTCTCAATTCAAGAGTGAAGTATATGGAGAGTAACATAGCCTCTACTTCAGCTCCAAAACCCAACCAACTCCCTGGAAAAGCTGTCCAAAATCCAAGGGAGTTCACAGCCAAAGCCATTCAATTTCAAGAGGAAGAAGTCACTGAGGACAGTGAAGTCCAAGTTTGGGGGAATTCATTAGTTACTGAAGCCCCAAGTGACGTTTGTGCAAAGCAACAGGAGCTCGCATACGAACTCAACCAGGAGCTCGAGCAGCCACTCGACCGAGTACATGCTCGAGTGGTCGATCGAGCTGGAGACTCCGAAGCTGTCAAGCCTGCTAAGTACATTCCTCCTGCCTACAAGCCTCCACTACCATTCCCTGGGCGTTTCAAAGCATAAAAGATCAAGGAGTTAAGGGAAATAATTGAGAAAAAGGAGATGTTGGCTAAGCAACAAGAGGAACAAAGGGTTTTGAAAGAAGAACCTTTGGCTGAGAAAAAGGAACAAGTGTCAGCCATTCAAGAGATCATCATAGCTTACCAAGAAGAGGAGAGAGGACCTGCCTTGGAACAGTATAAACCATATCCTCTCTATAGAAATTTTTTGCTTGATTTGTCAAAAAAGAAGGCTCAAGCTAAAGATGAGAAGGATCTTGAGAACCTTGGAGGAGT
>NC_025704.1:20906812-20910042 GCF_000633955.1 Camelina sativa
AATCCTCAAGACCAAGTCTATCCACCTCAACAGCCTCAACAGCAACAAAACTATGTCCCCAAACAACAACATCAAGTGTTCCAGCCTCAGTTGTGTCCCCCACCAGGGTTTCAGACTAACCAAGGCCAAGAACAAGACTTAAGAGAAATGATGAAATAATTGTTGATTTTGCAAACACAAGGAAAGATTGAGGAAGCCAAGCAGTTTGCTGAGTTGAACCAAAGGTTAACATCACAGTACAATGATCTGAATATGAAGTTTGAGGGTCTTAGTTCCAGAGTGAAGTATATGGAGAGTAACATAGCCTCTACTTCAGCTCCAAAACCCAACCAACTCCCTGGAAAAGCTGTTCAAAATCCAAGGGAGTTCACAGCCAAAGCCATTCAATTTCAAGAGGAAGAAGTCACTGAGGATAGTGAAGTCCAAGTTTGGGGGAATTCATTAGTTACTGAAGCCCCAAGTGACGTTTGTGCAAAGCAACAGGAGCTCGCATACGAACTCGACCAGGAGCTCGAGCAGCCACTCGACCGAGTACATGCTCGAGTGGTCGATCGAGCTGGAGACTCCAAAGCTGTCAAGCCTGCTAAGTACATTCCTCCTGCCTACAAGCCTCCACTACCATTCCCTGGGCGTTTCAAAGCACAGAAGATCAAGGAGTTAAGGGAAATAATTGAGAAAAAGGAGATGTTGGCTAAGCAACAAGAGGAAGAAAGGGTTTTGAAAGAAGAAGCTTTGGTTGAGAAAAAGGAACAAGTGTCATCCATTCAAGAGATCATCATAGCTTACCAAAAAGAGGAGAGAGGACCTGCCTTGGAACAGTATGAACCATATCCTCTCTATAGAAATTTTTTTCTTGATTTGTCAAAGAAGAAGGCTCAAGCTCAAGATGAGAAGGATCTTGAGAACCTTCGAGGAGTGATCATCCCACTTAAGCTTAAGGATCCAAGGTCATTCTATCTGCCTTGCACCATCAGTTACCTTCACTACAATCAATGCCTTTGTGATTTGGGAGCTTCAACAAGTGTGATGCCATACTCCATAGCTCAAAAGCTTGGGAGAACTGATTTCAAATCCACTAACCTCCATGTGTGCCTAGCTGATGGGACAAATAGAGAGGTAGTTGGAAGGTTGGAGAATGTCCCACTCAAGATAGAGAAGGCAAGGGTTCACAATGATTTTGTGGTCATAGAGATGGACAAGGAGCCTGAAGATCCAATCTTACTAGGGAGGCCATTCTTAGCCACTGTTGGAGCAGTTATTGATGTTAAGGAAGGTCTTGTGACCTTGAACATTGCTGAAGATGTAGTTATGAAGTTCAACATCTACAATCCAACCAACCTTCCTACCATTGATGACCAGCCTTTTACTATCAAGGACAAAGGTGGTCAAGGAGGCTTAAGTGATAAGGTAACCCCAAAGGCTGAGCTCCCACTTCAAGAGGATTCTGTGGAGAAGCTTAAGAGGTCAGTTCAAGAGCTGACTAGTATGGTTGAGGATCTCCAAGTTAAGCTGAACAAGAGGTCTTTGAGGAAAGCAAGACCAAGGCTCAAAATCAAGAAGAAGTATGGTTTGTGTGCTAAGGGTGAGGTGATCAAGGATCAACTTCACAGTGACCAAGAGGTTCCAGGGAGGATTTCATCACCTCATTGTATCTAGATCAAGTCTAAGAAGGAAACCAAAGTCAAGCTTAGTGACTTTAAACAAGCTCACTAGGGAGGAAGTCCCTAAGGTATCCTTTGTAAATATGCTTTAATTTCTTAGTAGTTTTGATGTGTTTTCTTTTATGTTTTTGTTGGACAGGCTTTTTGGTAAAAATATTTTTGGGTATGGAGAGATGTGGACTTGGAGAAGGAGACTCGCAGGCCCACTCGACCAGGCCACGAGAGGTACTCGGCCGAGCTGGGTAAGATTTGAGGCCCATTCGATTCCCATTCTTCTAGAATGATCGAGTGGAGCGAAGAACAAGGAGAAAAATTTTGAAATTTCAAATTTGTCAAGGTGCTCGACCACATGCTGGTCGAGTGTGGGGTCGAGTGGCAGTCAAATAGGCAAGTCAAAGATTCCCAATTCAAATTTGAATGGTATGGACGCTCCACCCTTGTCTCCTTGTCCCCTTAGCTTCTTTATAAGGACCTTGCACGATCCTATACCTCTCACACTCTCTCACTTGCTCAAAACTTTTAAATTCAAGCTTTAAAATCTCTTTCAAAGTTCATCTCTTGCTCAAGCTTTGTTCTTTCAAGTTTTTGGGTCACTAACCTATTAACTTTGAGCTTTGAGTCTATTCCCTTCAGTTTCTTTTGAAAATGTCTTCCAAGATAACCAAGAAGTCTCACCAAACCGCTGCAAGCTCCATGGAACGTCGTGATGCTGACCTTGAATCAAGAGGTGAAGCTGGGAGAGTCACTCGACGGACCACTCGATCGACCACTCGACCGAGTGGCGGTTCGAGCAGCCGATCGAGCCAGGTGCTGCGTCCAAGGAGAGAGCTAGTTGAGGAAGATCCTGAGAGGACTGAAAGTGAGGAGGAAAGGGAGCCTACTCTCAATGAGTTTATGAGGAGACACAAGGCAAAAGGCAAGAGGCCAGCTGTTGAAGTTGAACAAGAGGAGAGTGAAAATGAGAGTGAGGAAGAAAGTGAAGAAGAAGAGTTGATGGATGATGGAGAAGCTGAGTCTTGTGGGCTGTCAAAGAGGCAGCTTTATGATGCTTTCATGAGGATGGAGTTCTTAGGAACTAGGTATCCACACAAGGAGACCATGGAGAAGCTTGCTATTGATGAGGATGTGGAATATCTCTTTGAGAAGAGCAATCTCACCAAGTTTATGGGGCTTTGCATGGAGGGCTACAAAGAGGAGAGTTGTGAGTTCCTTGCCACTGTCAAGCTGCATACATATGCAAGGAAAGACCCTGAGGTTGGAGCTGGTCAGATTTCCTTTACTATCAAAGGGAAGAAGAATGAGCTTTCAATGAAAAAGATAGCCAATGTGTTTGGTTTTGAGGTTGGGAGCAATAGGAGTTTGATGGTTCCAAGAGAAGAGTTGTATGCTGTGTGGGAAACCATTGGAGACAACAAGCTCTACTCATTCTCCAACTCCAAGAGGTCAAGGATAAGGAGCCCAGTCCTAAGGTACTTCCACAAGGCTCTTGCCAACACCTTCTTTGCAAGGAAGGAAACTGGGAACATCAGTGAGGGAGAGCTAAAGATGATTGACTTGGCTCTTAATAGA
>NC_025704.1:20912115-20913685 GCF_000633955.1 Camelina sativa
AACTACTCCTATGACAGCATGCAGATGGATGTGGACAACTTTTTCCACAACCCCTAAGGTACCACTATCACCTTCACTTGTAAATACCATTGCATTTGATGTTGTGTTTTGTTTTGTTTTTAATCTTGAATCCTCAATCAAATTTCTTTCACACAGAGGACTGTGTAATTTAAGTTTTGGGGAGGGTTTGAGATAGCATTTGACATTGTGTTTTGTGTTCTTATTTCAAATTTTTATCATCATCATGTTAGCACTTGCATAAGCATCAAAGGCATAGAAAAACCATAAAAATTTGAAAATTTTTGAAAAAAATCGTCATAAAAAAGAGTGTTCATGTAGTTTGCATTGCATATTAGGATCTTGTTTAGCATGTTTCATATAGAATTGTATAATATTTTCATTAGGGATCTATGATGAGTATTTCCTTGTTAGCTAGCTTATTCACTAGACTAGGATCAATGCCCAAGTTAATAGTACTTTGATGCTAGTGTAGTAGCTAGAAGCATAAGATTGAACCAAGCCTTGAATTCTTGCATTGCATTGGTCTAAATTGAAGCATGTTGAGATTTGAAACCATTTCCTATTTATAAGAACCTAATATTGACTTATAATTATCAATGTGTACATTGCTTTAAACTCATTGATACCATATACATACTTGGATCATCTTTCTCCTTTTTACCACTCTTCTTGATCCAAGTAGCTGATTAAATCATTAAGATCAGTTCCCCTACCCCTAAACCAAACCTTCTTTCAAGCCTTGTTGATTCTTGAGTGTGTGAGGCCTATTTTTGGGATTGAGCTTGGTAGAAAGTGTTAGGTTTGAACTGACAAGAGTAAGACCTTGTGTAGTTCTAGTTTGCATTTTTCAAACTAGATAGGACTAGGTGGTTCACTTGTTGGGTCTGGGACTTGGCTGTTATAAAAAGAAAAGAAAGAAAAGAGAAAGAAAAAAAAAGGTAGAGTCTTTAAGAGGAGATTGTGTTTAAGCAAAGTCTAGTGAAAGGATGGGAAGTAAAATGTTGTTTAAGATGGTTCTAGTTACGGAAAAGAAAAGAAAAAAAAGAAAAGTTTAGCAAAATGCTTATATGTCTTAAGAATAAGAAGAAAAGAGAACCATAGCAAATAAGTAAGAATCCCCCATCCCACTAGAAAGATCAAATAAGAAAACATCTCCTAAGACTTGAAAACCAAAAGAGAAAAGGGTTAAAGAGAAAAGAAGAAGTAAAGGGTAACACTAGGATCATTTGGGTTTAGATTGCTAGGATAAACACTTTGGGTGCCTTTGGGTAGACAAGGTTTTATTCTTGTATGTGTCTAGGTGTTCTTACCTTTAGCATTCTTCTAAAGCTCAATCCATTTTCATGAGAGAACCTTGATATTGATAAGCCCTACTCTAAAAAGAGACCATCATTGTCTCAAAACCCTTTATTACCAAGCCAAATGAGTTTAAGCATTGCATAGAATTGATTCATGTTCTTGTTTAAAGAATGTTAAAGGAAATGGTTGATTTGAATGCTTGTCTAAAGTCTTTGATTCCATCTCATTCAACTTGCATCATAGTACTAGT